>NC_056706.1:7655581-7931909 GCF_018831695.1 Puntigrus tetrazona
GTCAGGAACTGTAGCCTACTGGAAGATGCCAGTGTAATGCATTTCGTTTTTACCAGTGAAGCTGCTGTTACCGCAATCGCGTTTTGAATCGTACGGACATGGCAGCCAGGGATCCGCGCGTCTTGGTGGTTGGTGCTGGAGTGGCAGGACTCGCCGCCGCCAACAAACTCAGAGAATATGGGTTTAATGACGTCACGGTGTTGGAAGCGTCCGATAAGATCGGAGGAAGAGTAGCTACTGCAGCTCTAGGTGAGCAGCCTGCATTATACCTCAGATAGCTTAAAATCTATTAGAGTCAAAGTGTTCAGCATTAAAGGTTATTCATTAATACAATAACAATAATTATATAAATCACTAAGTTTTAGTTAATTTGAAGCATTACTATACTTTCAAAAGATTTGTTAATTTTGCTTATTCATATTTGTTATGCATAGTAATGTTTATTATGTCTTTATTATTTTGCAAGCTAATGAATGTATGATCGTATTCTGGAGGAAACTGTTTCAGGAAGCTGAAATCTGCGAACCCATGACTTAGTTTCGCTTCCATTAAATACTACCTTTTTTTTTCCTTTGCTGTCAACAGATTGTATCTAATGATTTGAAATTTGGTTTATGAAAGGACAAATGAACTGACTTTTTATGCCATTCTTAGTGGGGGCACGTTTATTTAGTTGAAAAGCACCAATAAAATATCAATATAGTGCAATATAGGCACATTCTGAAACTTTTTCCTCACAAACCCTGTTTAATTTCTGATCTGTAATGCAGATCTGTAATTCTGTATTCATACTCAACAATATTAACATGTCACTGTCTTTCTCTTTTTATGTCAAAGGTAATGTATGTGTCGATCTTGGAGCACAGTACATCCATGGGACGTCAGAGAAAAACCCAGTCTACTGTCTGCTAAAAAAGACCGGCCTTCTAAACCAGGTCCCTGAGATGGGTGAAGAAGCATTTTACAGTAACAAGGGACACAAGGTAGATGCAGACTTTGCGAGGCGTGCATATGAAGCTGGAGAGGGCCTCATTCGATACCGTGGCTTCAACACGGGGAAGAGTTTGGGTGAACACTATGCTGAAAAAACCCAGGGTGTGATCGACCATTTGCAAGACAATGACAATCAGATGAAAACGACAATGCAGAATATTTTGGCTTTGGTCGGAAAAGACATGCTGATTGACACTGGAGCTTCAGACCTCCACAGGATCTCTCTTGACTCCTGGCAGTATTATATCGACATGGGTGACAGTCTCAATGTTGCAGGGTATGATGATCTACATTCATTTGCAGTTATTGCTCATTGAATGATTCGTTTAGCGTTTAATGTTGTGCATGTATGTCAGTTTAATGTTTCAGCTTGTGGATATGCTGATGGAGGACTTCCCTAAGGATCGTTTGGTCCTAAAAAGAGAAGTTAATAAAATCAAATGGGACGGATCCTTTTCTGTTGCCTCTGCTCATAATGAACCTCTCCCTGCTCACACTGAATCTGCTTCTCAAGAAAAGGCCCGCCGGTACCCAGTTTGCATTGTCTGTGAGAATGGAGAAGAGATTCTAGCTGATCACGTAATTGTGACCATTTCATTAGGTATGTGTTATAAGGACTATGTTAAAAAGGATAATAAGAAATAAGTATCATGAGGATGATGCTGCCTGAAGTGAGCACATTTATATATGTAAGAGATACATGTTGTAATTGCAAATCGAAAGCTCTCTGTATGTGTGTGTATGTTTTCAAGGGTGTCTAAAAGCACAGTCATCCAGCCTATTCATCCCCAGCCTCCCAGCCGAGAAAATCGAGGTCATCGATAAACTGTGCTTTGGCAATATTGCCAAGATTTTTCTGGAGTACGAAGAGGCATTCTGGGAAAATGATGTTGGCTCGATTAGCCTTGTTTATGAGGATGACACACCTTCCTCAGTATCCACCAAAAAGGTGCAGTGGCTCAAGAACGTGCAGTCCTTTTCTGTCATGAGACCCAAAGAAAGGTAAATGTAGTATCAAATGACAGTGAAATATTCAGTAATTCTAAATATATATTTTACATTTGCATGTATAGATGCTGTATGAGAAATCTGGATATATACAATTACTCTTAAACACTGCTGGCTATAATTCTTAGTAAAATGCAGGAAAATAAGCCACAATCAGGGCTTCAAAGATTCAAAATAGCAATATTATTCTCTCTTTTCTAGATTTGGTAACATCTTAATTGGTTGGTGTCCAGGAGACATAGCAGATTTGGTTGAAACCATGACAGACGATGAGCTCTCCATTGCAATCACTGATCATCTCAAAATGTTCTTTGGTAAAAAAAATGTTTATATCTTTTATAGTGAGATGTGTCAGTTGCAAGATTTTAAGGTTTTTAAAAGTAAAAAATGTATTGGTGAAACGTGTCATGTATTTTTACTACCAAGGACATTCAAACATTCCTCAGCCAAAATCCATACTCTGCACTAAGTGGCGCAACAACAAGTTCATAAAAGGAAGCTATGTTTTTCTCCCTGTTGGTGTTGATGGCCAAGTTATGGACACATTGGCCCAGCCGTTAGTGGGCAGCCAGCATCCTGACCAAGTATGTGTTTTTTTTTTCCTTTTTGAATTTAATAATAATGGAACGTTCTTTTTATTTAAACTTGTTTGATGTATGGACTATATCAAGCAGACGGTTTTGAAGTACGTTTAAAAGACGTCTTAGGGTTGAACCCTCAGTTCATTTGCTTTTCTCAGTCATATAAGTAATAACGTGATTATACACATATATTTCAGGATCTTCAGGTCCTGTTTGCAGGTGAGGCAACAATGAAGACTCTTTATGGCACAGTGCATGGAGCTCTACTCTCAGGACACAGGGAGGCAGACAGACTGGCAGCGCATTATAAGAAGACAGCGGCTCCCGTTTCCACTACCTCATTAGACAAACAAGTTTAGAGAGTTAAAATCTGTCCATAACCTAAAATGTGGCTGATGGTGTCCAAAAGCAGAGCGGAGAATAAACAGCTTTCGGGAGGATGTGATCTAAACAAGCCTGCCCCCATGAGGCTGCTCTATGTTATAATACACACACACACACACACACACACACACACACACACACACACACACACACACACACACATATATATATATATATATATATATATATATATATATATATATATATATATATATATATATATGGGCAGCAAAACTTTTAATTTAGAACCTTTTTATATCGTATACTATGTATTTTGTATATTTCTATTACAAGCTGGATATATGATCATAATTTGATTTCACCTTGTATTTTTAAATAAAATGTTGCATGTTAAACTGTGGCTTGATTATTTACGTATTTAAGTTTATTTTATTTAGAGATAAAAAAACAGCTGTTTTTTATTCGTGGACAAAGAGTACAGACAGCGGAACTATTGGAAGCTGCAGCAAAAATTTCCAGGGGGAGCATTTTATACTGATACACATCCATGCCGTTTGTTGATGTGACCTTCTCCATTCTGAAGTGTATTGCTACTGTCTTGTTATGCTTATGAATATATTTACTACGTAGCCGTTTCCAGTGTTGCAAATTGTATGGCCATGGCTTTAAACATGCTTGGCCAGCCTTGCAAAAGTATATTTAGGTAAGTAGCGAAGCGATAACACATTGAGTTCTCTCATCTCTGATATAACGTGGAAGTAAATATATTTTCGTTTTTAAAGTTGTGTATTAGTTGTGAGTCATTTAACCCTTTATTACTAATATTTTTGTGTCCCATTCAAAATGTATGGAAGGGTTTTGGTTTATTATTTCTTTCCTTAATGACAAATTATTTAAGTTTGCACTAAATGATTGAGATGCTGAAACTACAGCGATTGCGTTATTCTTTTTAGCTTAAACACCACGATGCTCAGAAATGTTTACATTTTTAATGACCTTTTTGTTTTTTGCACAGGTGTCTTCAGACCGTTTTCACTCACAGGTGCTTGCAAGCCACATCCTCATTTCACACCACAGTCTTTCAGTCAGACTCCAACAGAACCTGTGTGGTCCGCTTTGGGAGGCAGAAGTATGAGAGGATGTATCCTATTCTGTTGGTGAGACCTGATGGATCCACCATCAACATCAGATACAAAGAGCCCAGAAGAATAATGAAGGTTAGTGGCTTATATTCCAAGCTTTTTGTTAAGGAAACACACTTCACCCAAAAAGGATAATTCAGACATTATTTACTCAATATCAGGTTTGTGGTCTTTTATTTGGCACACAAAAGGAGATTTTTTTTGAAGAACAGTCAAACAATGGCAGTTCAAAATATCACAGTTAAAAGTGTTATCAATAGTTTTTGCTGTTTTTTATTGTCCTTCCAGATGCCTGTGGACATCACCACCATGTCTGAGGAGGAGAGGAAAATCAGGATGCGGAAAAAGCTACCGAAGAGGGCAGCGAAACAGAAAATGGATGATTTTGAGGATGATTTCAAAGTTGATGATTACAGCAAATTCTGGGAAAAAAAATAAATGGACTGATGCACTTAAATGCTTAATTGAGAGTATTTATGTTGTCTCACATGTAAAATATTGTGATTTTGTTTTATATGTTACCCAGCAATTAAAAAGCCTTGAAATGTTTGTAGCTGTTTTCTGACTTTTTATTTAGGGCTAATTTGCATAATCAATTTTTAGGTTCATATTAGTACATTCTGTTCAAACATGAAATTAAGATAATTATATATATATATATATATATATATATATATATATATATATATATATATATATATATATAAGATAAAGACATGTAATTGTTTTTCTAGAATGTAGACCATTAACTTTAATGTACATTAGCTTTCCGCTTCCTCACATGATGACGTGCAGCTGTCATGTAATGTGTAACTCTCAGCATTGCATTCTCAGCATTCTCTGGAACGGGATGATTAATTATTAATTAAGTTAGCACCTGCTTCAAAGTTCACACTTTTGCCTCAGGCACTGTGCAAAATGCCAGCTTCACCTGAACTTGTGACGGCCACCCCAGAGCCTGAGGGGCCCAGGACGTTTACTTTGGAGGCTGCTGATATTGCTGTGGTTGTGATCTACTTTGTGTTTGTGTTGGCAGTTGGAATATGGGTGAGTGAAAGTTTGCAGCCTGACAATATTTTCATTGATGTAGAGAATTATGTATGCCTAATTCTTAATGCAGAGATGGAACTGCTGTGCTTTTGATTTGTAGTCTTCAGTCAGAGCCAACCGGGGAACAGTGGGTGGATACTTCTTGGCTGGAAGATCCATGACATGGTGGCCAGTGAGTTTTTGTGTGTTTGTTGATAATAATGAAGCTGGAATTTTGTGGATGTCTACAAGGAAGCGTCTTGTTTTTTTCCAGGGAAGCGGAAATGTTAAGTCAATAAATCAATAAGAGCATTACATGAAATTAAATTATATACAACAGTTAAAAACAAATCATATTTACAGAAGATTTGTGTTTAATGTGAAGACGTCTCTTTCATCTTGATTTAGTGGAGCTTAGTTTTTAGAGTATTTTCTCAGTATGTCTCTTTTGTGTTGTGTTTCAACAGATTGGAGCCTCTTTGATGTCGAGTAACGTAGGCAGCGGACTGTTCATTGGATTAGCAGGAACAGGAGCTGCGGGGGGACTCGCGGTCGGGGGATTTGAGTGGAATGTACGGCAGACAAATCAGTCCTCATCCTACAAGCTTTCAGTGTTGTTTCAGTAATTACTGATTTCACTTTTGAGATTGTAGTTGTCTGAATCTAATTAAATGTTTGCAAAACAAGTATGATGCTCTTTAGGCAGCATGGGTCCTCATTGCCTTGGGCTGGATCTTTGTGCCCGTGTATATTTCTGCTGGAGTAGTTACAATGCCAGAGTATCTGAGGAAGAGGTTCGGGGGTCAGCGAATCCGCATCTACATGAGTGTGCTGTCTCTCATTCTCTACATTTTCACCAAGATATCAGTAAGACTTGTGTAATCTACTTGTGATATTGCTATATATGTATATATATATATATATATATATATATATATATATATATATATAGTATATGTATTACACATGCTATGAAGTGTGCTATAACAATAAACAACAAATAACAATATAACAATAGTTGTGTAATATGTAAAATGTGTCATGTATGTGTAATAAAGTTAATCATAATTGTAACTGTTCTGTTCAGACAGACATTTTTTCAGGCGCTTTATTCATCCAGGTGTCTCTGGGATGGGACCTGTATGTCTCCACCGTTGTGCTCCTAGTTGTTACTGCACTCTATACAATAGCTGGTAATAGAACAACAGATCAACACATAAATGTGACCCTGGACCACAAAATCAGTCATAGGTAGCACAGATATATTTGTTGCAATAGTCAACAATAAATTGTGTGGGTCAAAATAATCGATTTTTCAAGCCAAAAATCATTACAATATTACGTAAATATCATGTTCCAATAAGATATTTTGTATATTTCTGACTGTGAACATATTAATATTTAATTTGTAAAATTGCTAAGAATTTATTTTGGGCAAATTGCTCTTCTGTATGATGGTCCAGGGTCCCAAATGACTTGTGCCTAAATGTGATTGTAGTTAAAGTACTGTAATTGATGGCTTGTTTTAACGCAGGTGGGCTGACAGCGGTAATCTACACCGATGCCTTACAGACTGTCATCATGGTAATAGGAGCATTTGTCCTCATGTTTATAGGTATAGCTATGTTGTTGATGAAATGTTATACTTACATTAATTATTCCAGGGTAAGTACAGTGATTCATTTCAATCGAATTTCCCCTGTCAGCATTCGACAAAATTGGCTGGTATGAAGGTTTGCTGGTTCAGTACGAGAGAGCTGTACCTGCTATCACAGTTCCCAACACCACTTGTCATCTTCCTCGGTCTGACGCCTTTCATATCTTCAGAGATCCAGTGACAGGAGACATTCCTTGGCCAGGCCTGATTTTTGGACTCACTGTTCTGGCTACATGGGTGTGGTGCACAGACCAGGTGAATTTTAAATTACTGTAGATTTTGTCATAATATTCAGCAAAAGATTTCAGAAATGTATCTTTTTAAAGATATATATATATATATATATATATATATATATATATATATATATATATATATATATATATATATATATATAAATAGTTTTACAACAAGAAATTGCATTTATTTTATGTCTGAAGGTGATAGTGCAAAGGTCTCTCTCTGCCAAAAACCTGTCTCATGCCAAAGGTGGTTCGGTACTCGGTGGCTACCTCAAGGTCTTCCCTATGTTCTTTATCGTTATGCCAGGAATGATCAGCAGAGCTCTCTACCCAAGTACTACTCAGTCATTATTTTCATTTTCCTCAAGCTATGGTCTGCGTTTAAGAAAGACTGTTACCTTAGCATTTATTAAACCCATGAAAAGGGGTTTAATGGACTATCCACACCGTTAATATGCACAAACGTAAAATCTCTCGTTTTATGGTAAATAGCGTGATGATGTTTGTGCATTTTCTAGATGAAGTGGGATGTGTGGATCCTGAGGAGTGTATGAAGATCTGTGGGGCGAGTGTGGGTTGCTCTAACATCGCCTACCCAAAGTTAGTTGTGGAGCTCATGCCAGTGGGTATGAAAACCTTATCATATGTGTGATTTTTTCAATTAATTAAAATTTTCTGTCCACTAGGATGATTGTATTTTTTTTAAAATCGCATTAATAGTGTAATAAAATATATTATAATAAAATATTTAAATGATGGATATTTTATAAATGTGTTTTGGATAAGAGAGGTATCCAAAATACATCAGCTGGTCACTGGAGTACCTCAGGGATTGGTTCTTGGACCCCTCCTCTTCTCCACATCACTGGATCCTATCATACAGGCACAAGGCTTCTCCTACCACTGCTACGCTGATGACACACAACTCTACCTCTCTTCTCAACCACATGATCCAACGATAGTTGCACAGATTTCAGGCTGCATGGCGGACATCTCAGCATGGATGACAAATCATAACCTGCAGCTTAATCTTGCCAAAACTGAGCTTCTTGCTTTCCTGGCCTCTACAGCACGACTTTGTCATCCAGCTAGATTTGTCTAAAATGACCCAATCAACTTCTTGGTGAAATCTTTGACAACCAGCTTACATACAATTACTACCAGACTGTTACGCCTCTCTTTATGTCCTTGCGCTGGCTCCCGGTTGCAGCTCACATCACATTCAAGACACTGATGTTTACTTGTAGAACAACCATGGTCTCTGCACCTATTTCCATTTACTATTACGAATCTACATATCCTCCAGAAACCTGAGATCTGTGAATGATTGACGCCTTGTGGTACCATCACAGAGAGTCTCAAATCACTATCCAGAACAATCTTGTTCACTGTTCCTGGCTGGTGGAATGATCTTCCCATCCCTATCTGGAATGCTGGATGTCAATCTTCAAACAACAGCTGAAACTACTCTTTCCACACTACCTGACCTCATCCTAAATTATTTAAAAAAACAAACAAAAAACAAACAGTTTCTTTACTTATTCCTTCCCTTTCCAGCTTGTACTTATTTGAACAATGCCAGAGGCTGGTATTACAAGCACTTCATCTATCTGTTCGCCTCTTGAAGATTAATCGTTTTATATATTCTCCAAAAATAAGTCGCTTTGAATAAAAGCATCTCCTAAATGTAAATATGTTCACTGTAAGAACAAAGATTACAGAGCAACAATGATATTCCTCTTGTTCCTGTTATGCTAATGCATTTTTTTTCAATTGTGTTGTAGGTTTGAGGGGTCTGATGATCGCTGTAATGATGGCAGCACTCATGTCCTCTTTGACCTCCATATTCAACAGTAGCAGCACTCTGTTCACCATGGACATATGGAAACGGATTCGACCACGGGCCTCTGAGATAGAGCTCATGGTAGTGGGCAGGTATGCTGTTAAACGCTTTGCGGAACGCTTTCTTTTTTCATTCTTTTTTTTTTTCTTCTTTGGAAAATATACAGAAGTGCGTAAAAGAAGTGAATGCTCTCTTTTTATAAGCATACGAAAGTGGAAACAGTCCACCACCAAGTGGTTTTACCACACCAGAGTGGTTTTGTTGACCTGTTAGGACCTGTTATAAAAGATACTTGATATGCAGACTTGTAAAATTACAATTAAAAACGGCTTTTCCAGAATATACACTTTTAGTTCACTAAATATGCAGAGTCTCCTGGCTCTTAATCGCTTCTTTTATTTACCTCCACAGGTTGTTCATTTTATTGCTAGTGGCCCTGAGCATTGTGTGGATTCCAGTCATCCAATCAGCCAATAGTGGACAGCTGTTTGACTACATTCAGGCTATTACTAGCTACCTTGCACCTCCTATCACCACAGTGTTCATTATGGCCATCTTCTGGGGGAGAATAAATGAACAGGTGAATTAATTAACCTTTACTTGTGCCTGTACAATAAAGTACAATTTAAATGGCCTGTAACACTTGATGCAGTTTGTAAAGCATCTATGTTGCTTTCTTTTTATCTTGCACAGGGTGCTTTTTGGGGTCTGGTGGTGGGACTGGTGGTGGGCACTGTGAGGATGATAATGGAATTTGTTTACGGCACTCCATCATGTGGAAAAGAAGACCTGCGTCCTGCCCTGCTGAAAGATGTGCACTACCTGTATTTTGCTCTCATCCTGCTTGCACTGACAGCTCTGATCATCACAGCTGTCAGCCTCTGTACTGCCCCTATCCCAGAGAAACATGTAATTATGAACCGCAAGAATTTTTGATGTCCATTTTTATACAAAAATTACAAAAAGAGATAAATGCTGCCCACACTCTCAGAAATAATGGTACAAAAGCTGTTGCTGGGGCAGTATCTTTACAAAAGATACATGTTTGTACCTAAAGGGTACGTTTTGGTACTTTTAAGGAACATATTAATACTTAATGTGTACATATTTTAACCTAATAGGTACAAAAGTGTACCTTTAGAAAAGGTACCGCCTAAGTGACCGCTTTTGTACCTTTATTTCTGAGAGTGCAATTACCTGGGGACTTTCCATGCACTATAATTTTTTTTACATATAAATCACATATTACATAGTATACTAATCACATTGTTTTTAGTTTAATTTGATTTTATTTAAATTATTAACCATTTCCACTTCATTTTCACAAAAAGAAGCTTAGCTCCCAAGGAAAATAGTTAGTTGAAGGTCTAAAACAGACTGGCAAAATAAAGTGTTACCTATATATTTATATGCACAAAACAATATTTACAATGATACTGTAGGATAAGCACACTGAATATGAGCTGCTAATTTAATGAGCTTCTATTTCATTTTAGCTTGTCCGTTTGACCTGGTGGACTAGACACAGTAAGGAGGAGCGTGTAGAGTTCGAAGACCCTTGGGCCAGAGGATCCAAACCAGCAGGCTCAGATCCCAGCACTGCAGAGTCAGAGGGGTCAGATGAGGATACGCCTGCATGGTGGAAGCGTGCTGGAATGTGCCTGTGTTGTCTCTCCCGTGTGGCTAAACAAGAGATGAGTGAGGAGGAACAGCAGGCTCTGGAAAGGAAACTGACCAGTATTGAAGAACACCACACCTGGAAGACTGTCTGCAATGTTAATGCCCTCATTTTACTCACTGTCAACGTCTTTCTCTGGGGGTACTTTGCATGAATGTACTGTAACCTTCTGAATGGCGCTGTTTTGGTAAGAACCTCACTGGTACTGATGAAAAACACATCTGGTTGTCTGCAGCTACATACTCTCATTTTATTTACTGTTTTATACTCATTTTATTTCTCTCGATAAAGAAAAATAAAAGTTGTGAATGGTACGTTTTGGCTGATATGTTGATGAATTGATTTGTATTCGAAAGACTCAAGTATTGAATTAAACTTAATTTTAAAAGTTTATTATAAGTAGTTCGCTGTCACAGTGATAATAACTAATAATGCATGCTGTGTCATAATGACAAAGCATAACTGGTAAGATGCCTGTAATCGTTCCCACCCATGGGTAGGGCTTCACCAGGCTGCAAGATAACTCTATAATTCTATAATTATTAATTATTCTAAGTTATTTTACGAGTATACAACTTACCAAAATGCTAAAAAAAAACAAAAAAACAACTGTCATTTCTTTTTTTAGTTTGTGCCTTCAATTATTGTTTCACTGTTAAACGTTAAGTGTAGAAGTGAACAAATACGGTATTATTTGGGATTCTTTTGATTCTATAAATAAAAACGCTTGAAAGTCAGCAGCTTTGTTATTATTATTTGAAGACGAGGCAGGGGAAATTTCTCTGTCAACATGGGGTCCTTTGGATATTGTGTCGGGCAATAGGGGGCCTCAGAAAAGCCGACCGTTGCTTTGAACCACTCATCCGATCCACTTCGGGCTGATCCTCGCCAGGTTTTCCACCTCAAGTCACCCATATTCTTATTGTGGGCGTGAAACTCTCTGCTCTAACCTCCTCTCTACTTGAATGAACTACAAGTGCAAAGTCATACTACACTGTTTAGTGTACTCGAGAGAGAGGGAAACATTGTACCCGAGGGCATTCTACTGTTAATACTTACATAGCACTTGTTTCCAGTCACCGGTTTTTACGGAGCAATGGAGCCTCATGTAAACGCGAAGCGGCTTTTTAATCACGCGACAACCCTGAAGCTTCACACGGGGAATTTAGTGAACCGCAGTCGACTTAAGAAGAAATGTCCGTCTTCACCTAGTGAGGAGGTAAGTGACGTGAGCTCGCAGCGCTAATGATACACCTTGGTCCGTCTGGGCAGCACAGGTCCATTTCTTATAGTGTGATATTGCTGGGTGAACGAGCTCAGCCGCGGACTCCCCATTATTTATGTTTATAAGGTCGTCCTTGCGTTTGTGAAGTCCGATTCCTTTTTTTAATCATCGACTCCTTCGGGCGGTTCATTAACCAAGTCGGTTCACAGAATCGCTCGAGTGTTCCTATACGTCCTTGCAGATCATCGTTAACGAACGCTTACAAAAAATTAAATAAGTATGTTATGAAATATGATTGTTTTAGTTATATACACTGGATTTTGTGTATATTTGGATTCCGTTCTGATTAGCCTAAGTGTACCTACTTTTTTTTATCGTTATTCCTATGCGAAAAAAGGTTAAACGTTGTAAGTTTCTTTTGTTTATGTTCCAGCGTGACGTCCGCCTCACAACCGAAAGCTTTGCGAATCGGTTCAGTCGAATCATTAAGATCGAGTCGTCTCACGTAATGATTCCGGGGATAAAAGATACGATCCGTCTGCTTCCATTAATGACGTCAATGGCCAACTTGCCTCGTGCTGCTCATGACATGCCACTGTATGCAAAATGTGGTATGAGAAATTACAATGCATCGTACTGTTGTTGCATTTAGTTCAAACGAGCAGAGTTTTGTTTTACCAGTTGTGCCAGACCTGTCACAGAAGATGCACATAATTAAACGTGACCTGACCTGAAGTGCTGGAATGAATGATGATGCAATGTCACACTGTTGTTTTATAATCTCAACAGATGATTGACAAATGACCTTTCTCTATAGCTACTGGATAAAACTGTCATCCCATCAAAAAAAACTAAGCTTGTTGTTCAAGCCTATACAAGTTTATTAGGAATGTTTAAACATGTACTTGTAAATTGCATTGCAAGATTGTAACTAAAAGGTTAATGATGTCTTAACGTCTTAAATCGTTTTTGCTCAACAATCAGTGTATAACAGGGTGTTTTTATTCTATATAAAATGTTTAATCAGTAAGACTTGAAAAGAAGTCTATAATGCTCACCAAAGTTACATTTATTTGATCATAAATACTGGAAAATAATGTTACAATTTATAATACCTTTTTCACATTTTAATAAAATAATAATTTCCTTATTACTCCACTTAATCGTTTATTTTTTACTTTGATGATTAAATATTTTAAAAGAACAAATATAAATCTTTTCGAGCAATATAAGTGCTTATTATCACTTTTTATTAACTTAAAACCATACATATAATTTAAAAAAAAATTGAACTGTAGTGTATATTGTTACAAAAGATTTCTATTTTGAAATGCTGTTATTTCATTATAAAGTCTACACATAAAATATTATTTTAGATAACCTTAGAACATGTGTAAGAAAAATACGAAATTAAATCAGACTTTTCTAAAAGCCTACAGGGCCAAAAGCCAAACGTGTCTATGACTATAAATATTGAGAAATGTTTTCTGCCAAGATGTGTTTACGTTTCATAATTTGAATGTTTTTCAATGTTTTCTGAATCCACAGCTTCAAGACTGCATCCAAGGCACACTGAGCGAGTGGTTTGCCGCAATGCCGTCATCTCTTGACTCTGTAAGACCTTGCAAGACCGTTATTACGAAAGTGAAACAGGAAACCTTGAGAACTTATAAACGAGCAGCTTTAAGCTAAACAAAATGTCATCTTTGACAAGTTAAAGATCTCAGTTGCATGAAGTAATCAGACACACTGAACATAAACAGTTGAGCACTCTGGATTGTGGGAAAGCAAACCATCTGCTCCACCATTAAAGCATATATAGGCACTGGGCAGTGGGATGAAAAGACAGTTGTTATGGTGATTGTTCATGGCATGGGGCCGCTGTGCCTCTGCTCTGGCTCTTTCTGCCATTGTCAGCGAATCTGCCTGAGAGCTCAGCGAGTACAGAGTAAAGGTCTTAGCACACAAAAGCTGAGGCTTATTGATGCATTCCTTTCATGCAGTGCATTAACAAGGTGTCTAATGTTTTCACATGCAAAGGAAAGTGAGTTCCATAGACACAGGGTAGCCAGAAATGATGCAAAAATAACGCGTATTCCAGTAAGTGACTGGATACTTTCCATGATAGCATGGTTTTTCAATTACTTTTTATTTTTCTTCTCTCGAGCTTCCCAGCATTCTGGACTGTGCTATTCCAGAAAACACAGAGGCCATCACCCCAGAGGAGAGAGAGGAGCTGAAAGTGTCTGGTGAGGATTACTGATGCATTAAAGAATACAGCTGCAGTGCATGTGAATGTTATTAAATATGTTTAAATGTCTTTGCAGTCAAGCTTTTTCTCACTGAGTCAGACACTTCATCCATCAGAAGTGCAGTGGACATGGGTAAGTTCTGTTTAACGTAATGCTGTATATATGAATATTTTTATGTTTAATTAGCTAACTAATTATGTGCAAGTTTGTTACCTTAATCTAACATAATTGAGCATACGAAGAGTGTATTTGAGATATATATATATATATATATATATATATATATATATATATATATATATATATATATATATATATATATATATATATACACCCATAATATACAATAATATACATTTCTTTCTAAATAATATTTTTTCACCTAATAAATGGCATTGGTTAATATTTTTGTGGAAAATTGTAAATTATTTCAAGATTATTTAAAAGAAAGTTAAAAAAAAAATTAAATATATAGATATTTTGTAACAATGTGAAAGCCTTTCTAACTTTTTAGCAATTTAATACATTCTTGCTGAATAAAATGATTATTTCTTTACCATTTTTTGCCCATATGGTAGAGGGTAGAGTATGTGAATATTTGAGTTGATTGACAGTAATCTCTTCTTCTCTTTGTTGTTCAGCTTGTCTTTCGTTAGGAGTATCTCAGTTGGACTCTGTGATCATTGCTCCACCTCCTCTCCCCGAGGGTGAGGCACAGACACTGACCCACCTGCAGCCGCTGTGGGAGGAGTTGGAAAGTCTTGTGCGAAGCCAGAAGATCGCTGCCATCGGCACGTCTGACTTGGACAAAACTCTTCTAGAGCAGCTGTATAACTGGGCTCAGGTCTGCTGTGTGTCTGCTGTCTTTTGCACATAACAGAATAATTCATCATTTACAATTTATTTCTGTGCTCTTTCATCCTGTGCAGATAAAGCCAAGTAGTAATCAGGTGAATCTGGCCTCGTGCTGTGTGATGCCTCCAGACCTCACTGCATTTGCTAAAGAGTTCGACATACAACTGCTTACGCACAATGACCCCAAAGGTGTGTAATTTCTGCTGAGTCATTGAGCTGAATGACTGCGTGCATGAACTGGTTTTGCGATTTAATTATGAAACTGCATGTAATGATGCCAGTCTTTCTTCTTGGGTCTAGAGCTAATCAGTGCAGCGGGCTTCCAGGAAGCAGTGCAGGGAAGCAGTAAGGACCTGCAGGTGGTTGATTGGAGGCTGGAGTGGGTCTTACGGTACTCCATCATCGTCAAGAGCAGAGGCATCATAAAAGCAAAAGGATATATTGTTCATGCTAAAAAGGGCAACACCCTTTAACATGTCTAGATTGAATAGGGTTTCTTGAAATCTTGGGAGCAACTACGTCATTGGATGCATATTTTACAGTTTTTGTCAACACACTAAACTGGATGTGATTTTTCAAAAGAACAAAAATTCACTCGACCCACTTGACTCATTTTTCTTTATGATTTAGAATATTTAGACAGCAATCTGTTCTTGTAGATAAATTCAAAGTGCCTCTTTTTTTCCAACCTGGCCTGATTTAATTCTCTTTATTATTCAAAATGGTAAAAATTAAACATAATACAATGGTTGATAGGACAACAGATTAAGATGCTTCGAATATCACAATATTATTTTGTTAATCATTGCACCCTTTTTTTCTGGTTTATTTAAAAATGTTAACCGCTTTTTTAAAGAGGGCCACATAGTTGTATTTTTACTTTAAATTTTAATGTCAAATTTTAAGTCCTGCTGGCATTTTACGTTTGTATAATTTATTTTAATTGATGCTTTGCTTGGAATGTTCAGTAAATGTTTTCTTACATGTTGTCGACAGATGATTCTATGTTTTGCATCCCTTTGTAAACAAAATGCCTTGCCTATCTGATAAAAAGAAATATTCAAATATCTAACTGTTTGGGAGGCTGTTAACATGCATGGCATGAACAGCATTAACCCGTTGTATATAAGAACACTGGAAAATTCCACACTTGAAGGAAAATAATGATTATAGTTCCAGTATCCATCAAATAGTCAGAATATATATTTTTACCTGTGTTATTTATTCATTGCAATGACGATTCCTGTTGGAGCCAATCTTATAATACAGTTCTTGTTTCATGTACTGTACTGTACTGTACTGTAATTACTATTTTCCCATATTGTGTTAAACATTTCTAATGCGGTTTATAAACTTAGGAATTGAAAACAAAACAAGTACCGGCTTTGAGTTTTTTTTTTCCATTTCATTGTTTATTATATGAATACTGATTTCCGGTATGCTGTATCCTCCAGAGACGTAACGCAAACTATTTTTTTTTAAAATATTGAATTAATTGTAATAGTGTCTCAAGACAGAAATCCATATCATTATTTCTAACTCACCCAACGCTCGAATCTGTTTTCCTGCATCGATTAAACATGCCTGCACATCCTGTGTACTCGTCACGCAAGCGGAAGTACGTCTAGCATCATCATAGTGGCAAGATGGTGGCCACCAGAAGAGGAACACGCGTGGGCTCCCCGGTGAAAAATACTAGTGAAGAAAATTCTGGAGACACGGTATGTCGGATACTTAAGTAGTTTAGTTCATGTATTCTGAAGCGTCGGTGTGTGCTTGTAATTGTAATGTTGTATGCATTTTCGAGAAAAAAATGGCTCGCCTCGTGTTCATACATACAACTAACAAATAACGTTCGTATTTTAAAAATAAAACGATAATGTTGTACGTTTGTATCTTTATCGGTTCTGCATTCCTATCTGACTTTAGAGTTATGTAAAAAAAAAAAAGTTATAGTTGTGTATCTTTGGGCAGCGGATGTGTGCACCATGTGTGATACTCCTCCTCTAAATTAGAATTATATTGGTTTACTATAAAGTGTTTTATAAAATGTGTTTGGTGAATTGTGAGTAATTTCATCCTTTCTGGCAAAGCACTAAAAAGTCTATTAATGTATTTATTAATGTTTAAGTTTATTAATGTATTGCAGTCTTGATTGGAAAGACAACATAGCCCAGATTTAATAATTGAAATAATGAAAAATTGAATTAATATATGTATTAAAAATCAGTTAATTGTTAAAATGAGAATCACATTTTTTTTTCTCAAGTAGAGATCAGATTCACCCATGAGTTTGAACTAAACAAAATAATGTGACCAAAATATTATCGCTATTTAATGGGTTTATTTTGAACGAATAATGAAAAGAACGAATACGTAGGGTCATGGTCAGTTTATTTCTATAGCACGTTTAAAAACAGCTAGTGTATAGTGTATTCTGAAGAAGTTTATTACACCAATGGTAAAATAATGAAAAAGTGGTTTGAATGAATCTCTCAATGACTCCCTCATAAATACTTATGATGAATCGTGAAGCTCTAATACCAACTCAAATGTCTCAAAACATTATTCTAAGAAATTCAAATAACCTGAAGCAAATTGTCTTGTTCTCACAGCAGCCTACTCCTTCGACCAGAAGAACACAACGCAGAACTCTAATGGAGGAAAATCAGTCCAACTCCGAACTTGCAGATGCATCCCAGACAGATGAGCTGAAGTATGACAGTACTGCCTCTTCCTCAGTAGCTAGTCCGCCCAAGCGAGGAACTAGAAGATCCACACGTCTCCTTGCTGACAAAAAGGAACCACACTCTACCAATGAAGCTGATGTGTCTGAGTCAGAGTCCAGCTGCTCTGTAGTTTCTGATATGCAGGCGACACCCAGAACCCGACGGAGGACTGCAGTCAGGGAGAAGCCAACTGTGCAGGATGAGGCATCCGAAGTTGAATCCTGCTCTTCGGAGGTGTCTACAACCCGTTCTCACAGAGTTCTGCGCAGCCTGAGGAAGCGTGTTCTGGCTTCAGCGGCTATAAAAGATGCCATAATGGATGACGATGGTGATCCCTCAGGGCCTGAATCCTGCAGTTCTGCTGTATCCCTCACTACAGCTATGGACACTCGTCGGATAACAAGGAGCCATAGGAAGACTGCTGTTCCTTCCACAGAAGCAGATTCATCTGAACCAGAGTCATGCTCCTCTAGCGTTTCTGGCCTTCGTGGCTCTGCAGTCCGCAGATCTTCTCGAAACCAGAAGGTCAAAAGCACCAAGCCCATCCCTTTAAGCTTCGAGGAAACCACAGACACCCCTTCTTCTCCAGTGTCCAAGAAGAGAGGCTGTAGGCGCAAAACTGTTTACAATGAGGAAAATGATTCGGATGGATGCAAGTCTGGTCCCAGCATGAGTCCATGGAGATCCACAAGGCATCAACCCAAACTTGGTGAGTCAGATTCAGAATTGGTAGCTACAGATGTCTGCAAATCTCTGAGTAGCCAAAGCCCTCAAAGAGGAAGGGGGACTCCTTGTAGTAGCCGAACTGGGTCTGCTAGTAGTACCCGTGCAGTTCCTGTAACTAGGGCAAGAAGTAAAGCTAAAGCTGATGTAGGTGACACCATTACAACTGCTGCTGCCATGACTGAGGATTTGGGTGAGGAGCTTGAACCTCATCCTGAAAGTATTCCAGTATTTGATGGAGATAAAGCTGACGACACAGTAGAAATACTGGATAGCACTTTGGTCATGGACACCAGTGAAGCTCAAGAGTGTACCATTATTGAGGAGAGCACTGAAGATACCACTGTAGTTCTTAATCAGGGTGAGCCCATCAAGATGCAGGAATCCCAGAGCACCATGCAAGACGCAGAGCCGCTGGAGTACAGTGGAACTGAAACTCTGACACTTAAAGAAGAATCTGTGGCTGCAACTTCTGGTATGCTAATTGAAGAGCCTGGAGATGTTGCCATGGAAAATGATGAGCCAGAGTTTGTGGAGACAAGCCATTTTGTTGAAAATCAAACATGTTCTGTGCTTGTCAAGGAGGATGTGGTAGAAGCTGTGTCAGAAGACCCTAAACCAGCTGTGGCTGAGGAGGCCATTGAGGATCAGCGTTGTTCTGAGCATGTGGAGGATACAGTAGAAGCTGTGGCAGACGAGACTGAAACAGCTGTGGTTGAGGAGGCCATTGAGGATCAGCGTTGTTCTGAGCCTGTGGAGGATACAGTAGAAGCTGTGGAAGAAGAGCCTGAAACAGCTGTGGTTGAGGAGGCCATTGAGGATCAGCGTTGTTCTGAGCCTGTGGAGGATACAGTAGAAGCTGTGGAAGAAGAGCCTGAAACAGCTGTGGTTGAGGAGGCCATTGAGGATCAGCGTTGTTCTGAGCCTGTGGAGGATACAGTAGAAGCTGTGGAAGAAGAGCCTGAAACAGCTGTGGTTGAGGAGGCCATTGAGGATCAGCGTTGTTCTGAGCCTGTGGAGGATACAGTAGAAGCTGTGGAAGAAGAGCCTGAAACAGCTGTGGTTGAGGAGGCCATTGAGGCGCAAATTTTTACTGAGCCTGTTGAGGATGTGGTAGAAACCACTCCAGAAGATCCTGTACCAACTGTGGTTGAGGAGCATGAGAACAAGCTTAAGTGTGAAAAGCAAGGTGTAATTGTTTATGAGGAAGCTAATGACACCATTAAGACAACTGAAAATAATTTTATAATGTTGAATGACCTTGAAGGCCCTTCTACAAGCTCACGTAATGAACTAAATTTGATGACCACAGAAGAAATATCTAAGAAATGCTCACCTCAGAAAAAAATGATCAGTTTACTCGATAGCAGTGAGGATGAAGACAGTGCTGATGAAGGTCTGACTTCAGAGGAAGAAGGTTGTTCACAGAAAGCTGAAGATGTGGAGATGTGTAGTCAAGACAATGTGATGTTCGCTGAAGGAAAGGCATCAAAAAAAACAGAGGCACCTGGCAATGGACTGTTTGTCATAGACAATAAACCTGGACAACAGTCTAAAAAACAGTATTATGTTGCTGCCAAGCAAACCGAGGAACAGGACGAGGAGGATTTTGTTGATGAGGAAGGAGATGATGATGATGATGAAGATTCAAGAGTCCTGTTCACTTCCAGAAAGCCTCTGTAAGTTGTTTTTTTTTCTGTTGTATTGATTTCTAACTATTAAAAATATTTAAATTATTTTAAGCTCTTCAAGAAATATTTAGTATGAAAATATTTTTTCCACAGGATGCAGTTATCCAGTGCCATTGACACAGGTCTGAAAATGAAGGAACTTGGTGGTTTGTATATCAGTTTTGATGGCAACAAGCCAAAGAGTCATTCCAACAGTTTGAAATCCCTGAAGGACCCGAACAATCCCGATGAGGTAAATAGTAATTTATTATTCTAGTTGAAACATTGATTATATTTATTTAAAAATGTAGTATTTCTCAGTGTGCCTTTTTTTTTTTTTTTTTTTTTTTTTTTAGCATTTTTATCATAAGCATTTCAAAGCATTTTGTAGAGATGTTAATGCTTATTAAAGCTAAAGAACATGAAAATGTTGTTCATTTTGTAGTTGCTGAAGAAGAGTGTTATCGTGCCAGAATTTGAGAAAAAAGATGCCGTGCCGCCCTACAGTGAATCAAAACATGCAGCTAAACTCAAGCGCAAGGTGGGTTATGCCAGTTCATGAACAAATGGAGGGTGTTACATTATTTCCTTCAAGGGAAAGCTTTTTTTTTTTTTTTTTTTTTTTTTTTTTTTTTTTTTTTAAATTCATCTTAAAAACTTAACTCATTTGGGGTCATTTGGTTTTTATAAAAGGAGTTACTGCTTTTGAACTTGATTGTATTAGGGTTTGTAGAAAAAAAATGTAACATTACATTATACAATACAATGATTTATGAAGGATCATGTGACACTAAAGAGTAATGGCTGATGAAAAGTCATGTTAGCCATGACAGGATTAACCTATATTTTAAATTGTAATTATACAACTTAATATTCTTAAAAAAAAAAAATATGTGTACACACACAATGTAGTCATGATGAGAAACAATCACTTTAAATGTCCAATCCTCAAGAAATCGTTACAGATATTAAGTAAAAAAAATTTTTAATTCTCATGCTTTTGCTTACATCAGGGTTTTATAAGCTATGTAGCAATCTTTGTGCAATATTTATCATATACAGGCGGAAAGAGAAAAGACAACCGGTGATGGCTGGTTCAACATGAGAGCTCCTGAATTAACAGAAGAGCTCAAAAATGACTTGAAGGTACTCAAGATGCGCTCAGCTTTGGACCCAAAGCGCTTCTACAAAAAGAATGACAGAGAAGGACCTCCCAAGTACTTTCAGGTTGGTTGGGAAGCCTTTATCAGCAACACACTTTTTTCCCCCTCAATGTTTTAGAAAGCCATTGTTCCTTAAGACAAAAAAAAAAAAATGGTCAAAACAAAAATGAGACTGGTTATCAAAATACCGACATTGCAATTAACCATAGGCTCACGTTTAAAGAAAGCAGACAATAGTATATTGTTCTATTCTTTAAAGTTTTGCTCTTTTTGTTTCAGGTTGGCACGGTGGTTGACAACCCGGTAGACTTTTATAGTTCAAGAATCCCTAAGAAACAAAGGAAAAGGACCATGGTGGAGGAGCTGCTTGCAGATGCAGAGTTTAGAAGGTAAGAAAGCTGTGGCTGATTACTTTTTTGATGAATGATTTGTATGCATGACAAAGGGGCTTTTATTATAGATTGTCCTGTCTATTGTCATGTACTAAAATACCGCTTTTCTTTTCTTCACTTCACAGCTATAACAAAAAGAAATATCAAGAGATCATGGCAGAAAAAGCAGCACAGGCTGCTGGCAAGATGAACAAAAAGAAGCACAAGTTCCATAAAAAGAAAATGAATAAATAATTTCATAAGGCAAATCATTTTTTGCTCTTTCTGCGAACAGGAATTTAGTCTTTCAATAATCCACAAAGACTTTTTAGTGTTATATGTGCTGCATGTGGGGAAAAACATGCAACTTGTACAGAGAAAATGATTTTTATAAATTTTTTAAAAAATGGATAGCAGTTGATTACAGCGGTGAAGACACAATAAATCAGGCCCAGAGCAAGTGGATTTGTGCTTTGTTAATGCTGTCACCATTATGGAAGTTAAAAGTATATGGTCAAACGCCCTCCACCCATACTGTTTTCCTGATTTGATTTACCATACATAAACAAATACATTCATTCAATGTGATCACTGTGTCCAGGTGCTTAGGTCACTGTGTCCTGTCTGTGATGCGTGGCTGTAAAGGTTCTTGTAGATTTTGTTCAAACTGTCCTCAAACACAGCTCTGTGGGGCTTTCCTGTGTACGCAGCCGCTCGGTTAGTCCAGAATGTTCCGTTGTTTAAATGAACAGATGGTTCTCCAGGAATAAGTCTGCAGTATGGACAGGACACAATGTTCATGGAATGTCAAATAAAAACTTACTGTATAGTCCACTGAAAGCTCAATTATGACAGTCTCACATTTTCAAGGCCAACTGGCAATATATAATTCCAATTAAAAATTTACCTTACAGAATACTTTATATAGTGAATTTTCAATTATGTTTTCAAACTAATTTTATCGTTTAATTTTTTCTTCAGTTTAACTTTTATACATTTAAACATCCAAAAAATTTTTAGTGAATTTTTTTTATGTTCAGCCTTTAAAAATGACAAACTACATCGTATAAATGTAACTGCTTTAAAGAGTTTTTTTCCAATATTTTGATTTCTTTTGCAGATTTTCAAATATTTTTACCTCTTTGCCAAATATTTTTCTATCCTACTTATAGATCAATTGAAAGCCAAAACACAAATATTACAGGTATCTGACAAACAGAAATTGAAAAATGTATTTTATCATGATTTTGCAAAAGTGTGTGTGTGTGTGTATATTCCAAAGGAATATTCTTTACATTTTAAAATAAATGGTTTGAGGTGATGTTTACCTGTCCTGCTGTAGCCGGCTGTCAATCACAGAGTCATGGTGGGTGAAAACATGTGAACTCTGTCTGACCCCCTCCTCCTTCTCCATCTCCTCATCCTGACAACACACACACACACACACACACACACACACACACACACGTCATGAAAATATTCAAATCATTATCACTAAATAATGCAATAAACCAATGTTTAATTATAATATGGTGAAATTAGCACAAAGATATGCAGCGTTGCTGAATATCCCAAACTAATTAATTTTTTCTTCTCCAAAATCTGCTAATGCAATGAGAGTGAAACTCTCATAAAAGCAAATCCTTTGAACTGCTTGATTAAAACACTTAAAAATAAATCCCAGTCCTTCTCTCTTTTTAACTCTGGAGTGGATTACACAGTTCCCTTCTCGAGCTGGGCTTCAGCCACGCAGCGCTTGGCACCCAACTGTGCCACTGTGGCATCTCTTCTCTCTCTCTCTCCTATCTGTAAAAGATGAGCCTGTAACGACAGCCGTCAGCGTGCAGACCTTCCTCCCAGTGAAGATGCGCTCCTTTTTCCCTCTAAGGGAGGATTTGGGGAAGCTTTAGAGTAATTAGAACTCTTTCGCTTTTCTTTCACGTCAGGGTGTTCCAGCAAAACATGGCGTGGGCGGTGATGCATTTAAGCGGCCCACGACTCGAGCGAACAGAAAGAATGAGCACGTAAGGTGATTACCTCGTTTACTTCCTGGAAGACAGTGGTGGCACATTCTGACACAATGGATGTGAAGAACACAGAGAGCTTGACAGAATCAATGGAGGACGTTTGAAACACTGACATGTGCCGTAATGAGTGTTTTGGAGATTGCTTTTGCATGGGTTAACGTGTGCACTGAATGACAGCATTACATGCAGTTGCCATCTCAGACGAGACGTACAAACGAAAGCTTGCAGCGGGGCCCGTGGATGTTTAGGATTCTCTGCACTCGTTTGTGGATCTCATCCGACTGGGAGGGACTGGATGAACTCTGGAACCTGCAGGAAGTGGAAAACAACAGGATTGAAAATGCTAATCAAAGGGACCAAAGTCTTTAGCCAAATCTGAAAAATGAAGCCTTTGGAATTTCGCAAGAAAAACAATTACAAAGTACTGGTTAGAGGCAACAACTATAATGTGCCCAAAGTAATAATTTATTCTTTTTTTTTTTTTTTTTTTGTGTGTGTGCTTTTGTGTGTGTATATGTATATATGTATGTATGTATGTATGTATGTATATATATATATATATATATATATATATATATATATATATATATATATATATATATATATATATATATATATATATATATATATATATATACACACACACACACACACACATTTAAAAATAAAAAAAAAAATAATATACATTATAAAGTGTACATACAAAAAAAATTTCAATGTACTGCTTATTTCATATATGTAAAAATGTATATCTTAAATTAAGAATACAATTTATGCAAAAAAAAAAAAAAAAACTACTAAATAAATACCAACATTGCCAGCTCAAACCACTAGTCTGTGCTATCGCCCTTACATTGGAGCTCTGTCATCTTGGGAAATACGACTTGTAAATTTCAGACCAGTTAAATCATGAAGCTAAATCACAAATGCACATACAGAGACATTTATCTCCAGCCCTGTAGCAAATGCTGATATTTTCTTTTTATGCATCTAAATATGCCACAAGAGAGAAGCTCAGATGAGGAATTACCCAAACATTTGAGCCGTGTCCTTGGATTTACAATATTAAAACCTGTGTGTGAATAAACTAGCAATATATTATTAACGCACTGAGCCTGTTAAAAAGACAGAAGAAGAGAATTAATTAGAATCTTTATTAAAAGGAGTATAGAAGTAATAAGACCAGCAGATCCGTATGAAAGGTCATGCATCACTGTGGTTCCTTATCTTTAACGGCCGTAACGCTGGCCATCTTTATAATTACCATACAAGAAGGCCAGTGTGGGCCAGCCTGAACTTTAGAAACCGTTGTTTCTTTCACTCCCCCCCATCAGCAGCTCAAAAAGACGTGCCTGATCTCTCATTGTGCGAATCTGCGGAGCGAGCCTTAATCTCCGGGCCTGTGACTCCGGTCATGCTTTCAATTGACAGAATAGTATCACACATTTCCCACTATTTACTCTCAAGACTTAGATTGTCTATTGATTTTAAATGTTTGCTCATGCCCCTGCGGAAAAGGCACCGGCAGTAGAGAGACTAGCAAACAAACAAACAAACATTTGGCGGTTTCGCAGCCGATGTTCAGATCAATGACAAGGGTCTCTCGGAATGTATTAAACTGTGCGTCGGGTCAAACGCATCAGATCTCACTGAAACCCAATCAATAGCATTTCCCCTTGTTTTCTCAGCAGCTTTCCCCCCCTTCTCATAAGTAATGAACAAACATGACCAAACATCAGATTCTGTCATTTGAAGGCGAAGCAGTAAATTCATCTTGTCTGTTGTGTGTGATCACAATATAGATTTGTGGAACGGACGCTCTGTTTACTGGGCTTTGTTTTTATGAGCCGCGCATTTAGTCAATACCACGTAATTGGAAATTCATAGGAAAAGGGCGAAGGGGTACGACTTTTAGTTTTCGCTCACTGCACGTTTGTAGGTTGGAGAAAAATGCACATCATAAAGTATGGATTTTAGGAAAAGCACAAGCATGACATATAATAAACATATGGAAGGATAAGTAAGTATAATGCTTCTGCATGTTGGACCTAATGAAAGAACAAATCAATCTGATGACAAAATCGAACGAGAACAAAGAAGTTGTGCGTTAAATCGCTTTGCAGCAAGCAGAGTAAATGCAGTATAGGATGTTAAACGTACCGTTCTCTCAGGGAAGAGCGAGACAGGACTGGACTCTGATCTCTGAACGTGCTGGACACAGGGGTGGAGTGATCTTTAGGAGAAGCTGCTAGCGTGGAAGCCTTTTCAAAGAGATATAGTGGAGAAAACGGTGTCAGAATAGTCAAAGATTCCTGTACATTCATGAATATTTAATATGCATAAACCAAGCACTTTGTAACTTACATGTGAAGGCTTTGATCTGAAACTTCCCAGGAGAGATGGATCTAGAGATGTTTTGTAGGGAAAATATGGTAAAATGCGTCTTCCACAATACACAGAAAAAACATTTGATAATTATTAAATGGCTCACCCAGAAATTAAAATAAATGCCACTCCAACCTGACAAGAAGCTACACTACCGTTCAAAAGTGTAGGGATAGCAAGATTTTTTTTTTTTTTTTAGAGAAGTTAAATACCAAGATTGCATTTATTTGATCTACTGAACTAATTAATTCCTGAAAAACATTTTTAGCGGGCATTCCTACAGTCACCAGTGTCATATGATCCTTCAGAAATCATGCTAATATGTTAATTTAACATTATTGTCATGTTAAAAACAAATGTGCTGCTTATTATAATATTTTTGTGAAAACCTACGTTTTTTAGGATTCTTTGGCAAAGACAAAAAAAAAAAAAAAAATGAAAAATTGTTTTTACATTTACTTTACTTTTTATCAATTTAATGTGATCTTTTGCAAAGTAGTGTTTTGCAAAGTAGTGTTTCTATTTTTTCCACAGCAAGTCAGTTGGATCCGAAACAACAGTGGACCCCATTTTTTCAAAATATGTTCATTTGTAAAACAAAATCATATAGAGGGGCGTGAGGATGAATACATGCACATATAGATAGAGAAAAGAAATATCACAGTAACCTGTGTGGTCTTTGGAGTAGCTCCGTGATTGCAGACGTAGGGAACCTCTTTTAGAAGAAGACTGAGATGCAAAACACATGGAGGTTTCCATCAGTGACGTGTTTGGGCTTCGGGGCACCTGCAAACAGAAGATGCAATCAGCTACGTTGCCCATTAAAAGATAAATACTCGCTCATCTTTGATTTAGCAGGTGAAGCGACGTGCATCAACACTCCATTGACACGCAGAGCATTGATTATTCAAATGAATTTGACTTTCATTTAAGAGTTAATCACTTTTCTAGGAAGGTGAAAGTGAGGAGAGAAACTTCAGAGGGAAGTTACTCAGACTCAGGTGCCTGTGTATAAACTTAACTCTCAGACTTCAATTAGTCCATTCGAACTTCATTTAAATAGCAAAGTGACCAAGCGAGTTAATGAAACGAGCTATTTAGTTTTCATGCAAAACAAGTATGCCGACTTTAAACACACATAAACCGAGTGGGCTAATCTGCTGAAATAAGAGGAAAGAATTTGCTAATCACAGCCTGACTCATAATTACTTAGGTTAATTGTAGCCTGGGGATTTTCTTTGAAAAGGCTACCCACTTTTTAAAAGGCCTGTGACAGAAAATGCCATGATGATATCAGACACAAATCCAAAAGCTGCCTTTTATACCATGACAGCTTTGATATTTGCACCCCAGGATGTACTGTTGTTTCAGAAAACAAGAGGGAGAATTTACGCTTTTACTTCCATCACGAATACGAGTAAAGATTTTGACACGGCTGTCTGTTTGTTGTAATCAATGCCCTCAGAAAAAAAAAACTCCTGTCAAACGGAAAAATAAGTGCACGTGTTAATAACGTGCCGTTGACCTGAGCTAATATTCCTTGTCAGAGTGATCATTAATCAAAGATGAAAAGTACCCAAACTCTGCTTGTATTGTTTCATCAGTCAACATGACTCACCACGAACGGAGCCTGAGGGACCGTCTCTTTTTTAAATGTGTAGGGCCCCAGTTTGAGGTGGCCGAGTCGTTGTCTGGCCTCCTCAGACAGCTGACACATCTTGCGGTGGGTGTAGGGTGAAGGAGCACGGCTTTGGGACGCCACCGTTGGCTTTTCGTATCCACAGGATGGCACTATGCCTGGCTTTTTCTTCCTATTTGACTTTGCAGGGGACGTTCTCACAGAACAAGGCATAGTTGAGGAACGGCCACATGACTGGATGGGAACAAAGACTTCATTGAATTATTCAATGAACAGAATTCATAGTTGCACTGGAATCATTGACTGAAAGTAAAACAAACTACTACAAAAATGTTTGCGGTAACGAAATAAAAAATATTTCATGAAAAAAAAAAAAATACATGGAAATAATAAGATTAAGCCAAGTTGAAATAAAGAAAATGAGAAACACAAAAGTAAAATTAAATAAATGCAATTTCAAATGATTAATAAATACTACTATATAGACAAATTATACAAAAATAACAAAACATTTTCTATACAATATTAAAAAAAAATTCAGAAGCTCAAAAGCAACAGAAAAATGAGCAATAAAAATGAGTTGCTAAATTGATGTGTGTGGTGGCATGTCTGTAGCACAGTTAAATATTAGTCTTTAATACTTATAGTAAGAGATTTGAACAAACCTCTAAACCTAAGCAACAATAACAGCAATGCCCTTGTAAGCACAAGTAATATTAATGCATGGCCTCTGTGTGTTAAGAAACAATCGCTATTTTTCTGTCTGTTGCCACTGGTAACGCAGAAATGACACTCTTCACCTTTGAAATAAAAAGGGAAAAGAAGACCCCAGAGGAAGAGAGTATAAGGTCACGCTTTATTGTAGTGATATTGCGAACGTCTTTCTCTTAGTACGGTGCTAATCCACTAATTTCCTTGTTATGTACACATGTAACCTGATGTAAACCTTTCCTCAGTGTTCCAATCTCACCTTTGCAGGCAAATGACTTCAATAACTCTAATCTCAGCTAACATAATTCTGAGCCCCAATAACTCTGTTCCTGCAGGCGCTGCCTGAGTAAATACGTTTTTAAAAATGTTAATTGCATTTGATGGCCGGTCTCAACCTAATATGATAATGGCATTACATGGATGTAAAAAAAAACAACGATAATTTAAATGCTAATTGGAACATCCTGGCATATTAAGTCATTTTTAAAAAGCAGAGAAAGAAAAAAGTAAATCCTGATAGCGATTGCCGTTTGAAGAGTCGAGATTTAATGAAATTAAACTAAGTGGCTTTTTCTCCTTTTATTCTTCTCTCCCTCTCTCTCTTCTTCCTTTTTCTTTGGACGGAGGGACAAAGAGGCCGTTTTAAAGCAGGAGTCGCGCTTGTCTGATGTGATTAGTGGCTCGGCTGGTGTTGGTAATGGGAGATAAAGCCGGATGTCCTTGAAACAACAAAGCCAGCACCACAAGTAGCTTATTAAACAAGAAACAAGCGCCGTTCAAATGCATGCAAATCGCGCCGAGAAAGCCCGCTTTACAGAATGCCGTGTCAAGTCCGAACTAGAGACATCCACAAAGGGAGGACTCGCACATGAAACGGGCCCGACGAGACGGTCAACAGCAGAAGCCGTCTAACGAGGGTCTGAGAAACTTGACATGAAGGATTCGGACTCAATCAGTGATTCTAAACGGACCAAGAGGTCTGTGAGCAAATAATGGAAGAAGCAAATTGGAGCAGTCGAGTCCAACTGATCAGTGCCGATCCCAGTAGAAATGAGCCAATTCTCTGTAATTACCTGCATGGCAAAAAGAACATCCTGAAAGGGGGCGTGAGGCCACTAGAAGGACAGCAAAAAGTGGAGCAGATGGCAACAGACAGTTTGATTGACAGGGAGACCCATCGTACTCCCACGTACATCTAAAAAAAAAAAGCTTTTGTTTGATCCTTTTCGGGTTAAACCTCAGTGTTGCTTTTCATTTCAAGATCACAAATACTTGCTCCGATCCAAAACATAACGAGCAGAAGCATCATACAGAAGCCAGACGCCTTCAAAGGCAGCTGCCTATGTAGGCAGCGTGCTAGCTTTTGGAACGGAGCAAATACCAGCTGCAATATAATGGCAATAACAAAAGCCCCGAGACTTACAGACATGGCAGGCTGACCATGTTTCACATCACACTCCTCAATAATAGACGTCGTTGAAAACTCCACTTTCGGAGAGATTCCCTGAGGGTATGAGACAGGAGAGATAGAGAGCAGAAAATAACATCACAAAACTTTTCGAATGATGAAAAGACAGAGGGCAAATGCAGATAATAACACTCTTGGCAGATCAATTTACCAAAACAATCTACGTCTTCAAGCAAATAGCAGGAAAATGGGACCGGCTTTTAAGATGCATCAGAGATATGACAAAAACGCTGAGAGGAAGACACACGCACGGGGAAGGAGATGGATCTCTTCATCAGAATCTCTCTCTCTGGGCCGGGGCTTCTGGGAGTCAAACGAGGGCCTGGATATAGAAACTCCCGGGTGTCTTCTTCAAACGTGGCCAGGATCTCACCCTCTGCACGGTTAAATGAAAAACCATGATGGAATGGTGAATTCTGTCCGTTTTTCTTGACAGCTCTGGGTAATCAAGTTGTTTTGGAGTAATAAAGCAGTTTCTTTGTGTTTTAAAGCAATAACACAATAGAAACGAATGAATGTCAGAAAAAAAAAATCAGCCCAAGAGACCTCCATTGAAAGCGGCATGATTTATGCATACTGTAATGAGAGTGCTTGGTCCAATAATGTATGTATTCCCCTGCTGATGTTGGTTAATTTCTGAAATTGTACTAGCAGGTCTGAGAATGCGGTTGTTGCGTCAACTGCAAAAGCTGGAGCCTTCAATCAAAGCTGAGCTCAAATGCAATGTTTTCAGTTTACAGCGCTATGTTGGAGAACTCAATCTACAGCCTCAAATATCTGTCAGTGTTACGGCTGGAATGGATGTGAGAACTTACCTGGAGGAACAAGCTGAATGAGCTCTAAAGATGTTGTATCATCTGCAGCCGAGAGGGGGAAAAAAAAAAACATGATGGAAAGGTATATAAGTTTATTGATCTGAGGTTTATGAAAGAACACAGGACAAACTGAAGTCAGCCCAAAGGATTCTTACTTTCCAGATGCTCAGCTACAGCACCCGGGTCAACTGCTCCAGCAAAGGTCTGTTGAAGAGAACGGGAATAAAACAAAATAAGTCAGACAGTAAGATAGCATGTCTCACAGAATGAAATGAATAAAAGACATTAATAAGTCTTACTTTCACAAAGACCATTTTTTCATGCAGCAGCAGAGGGAAAACTGGAGGGACACACCTGGTCTTCTGATACTGGCCCATTATCCTAACACTCACATAAATGTCTTCTTGGGACGGTAACACCACCCCTGGACAAGTTATCTATAGGAGGAATAATCTAATATCATTATATCATTATATATTTTACATTATCCTTCATGTACAAGGCTGCTCCTTTGAAAAAAAATCAACCCTAAAAAAAGATCACAAATGTTTCTAGAGCACCAAATGAGCATATTAAAATGATTTATCAAGGACCTTATGACACTAATCATCTGACGGATGAAGTAAATGTAGTTTTGCCTTCACATTTTGAAATAGATTAAAATAGAAAACTTCCTTTAAATTGCAATAACTGTTCACAATATTAGCCAAGTGTTTTTATTAAAATAAATGCAGATTTGTAAAATCTCACCAATCTATCTTTTAATTTCACAAAAACCTACATATTATTTAATAAATATTCACGGATTACACTTATCTTTGACTTTAAAACTACTATTCCCTCTTCCTAGTCACACTTCAACATGAAGAGTGATCACTTTATATAATCATCAAATTAATTTACCTTATATTCACGATGCACTATATGAAAAACAAAAACTATATGTGCATTGAAAAACAAAAACAATATGTGCAGTGCATTGCATTTTATTAAAAGCAATGCACATGCAAACTGGTTCATTTTCAGCCAAGCTGTTAGCATCTAGAAGTTTTTGGTTCAGGCAAAGTTTTATTTTTTTTTTGCAAGGCCGGAATAAAAACAGGAGAGTTTTTATCATCACGTTTCCGCTCGTTGATTGAAGATTGATGGACTTACTGACTACTCAACATTCTTGGTACAGTAGCCACTTGTTGCTAACAGAATGCTAACACGCGCAGAATCACTAACACGAGCAAACAGGAATATTCGTGTAGTTGTTGAGCGAAAAAAACAACATGGGACGCGGGCTGATATACTTACAGACTGAATATCCACCTCGACGGTGCATTTTAACGCTTTTTGTCGCATTTGAGAACCTGAAGGCGTCTTAGGCGGCGTGAGTCCGCCCATGTTTTCAAACTTGGCTGCTGTGACAACAGCCCGAGCGACCACTGCCGTGAAATTGCGAGGAAATGACGACACGATCAAGTGACTTAATGACAACAAATTCAATTTTTTTTTTAAATGAATGTAGAAATAACAATTGTGTTTTTTTTAGAGTTAGAGAGTTAAACCTCGATTAAAACTATAGTCTAAAAAATAAAAAACGAAAAATAAACATATGACGTACAGCTGCTGTAATTTTAATAATAGGAAAGTAGATTTTTTATAAACCAAAAAGATTATTTAGATTGACTTTACATTAAAAATTTTTAAATGCTTAACCACAACACGCCATAATATTAACCTATAATATTAATATAACTCTGTTAAAGTTTTGGTAGGAAAATACAGAGTTAAAGAGTGTTTGGTCCTAAAAACAGCTGCACTTCAGGTCAGGAGGGGCCTGGAGTGATTTGACACAGGAGGACACATTTAGACATGGGAATTTGAAAAGTAATGACTATTTCTGAACATCTAGGGTGAAGGGAAGTAGAAATGTCTGAAAGTGGGGTGACATTAGTTCACTAAGTCTCAGTTTTAAGCTGCTTATAATGATGTTCAATAAGAATCTGCCCTCGAAGTGAACCACACCACTAGTGCTGAGAGACAGACCACACAGAGAAACACCGAGGCCAGTTAACTTGTGCACAGGAATGGACCGTGTCGATGTTTAAGAAGGTAAATGCAAACAGTTCACAGCAGCCTAAGGGCAATTAGGATGTGTTTGTGGCAGCGAGGTGAGCCAAGCATAAGGGACTAATGGTTCGAGGCTCTGGTTAAAATGACAGCGCAGTGGGGAGGTGAGGCTCTCCATAAGCACAAAGGCTTTTAGGTATGACAGCGCCATTACCTGTGTGTGTACGTGTGTGTGTGTGTGTTTGTCGAGATTCTGTAGATGGATGTGTTTTCTCAGTCGCATTAGCTCTCGCCATCTTCTCTTCCACCATCTAAAATGCAAGTCATTTGTTTTTGCCTTTTCTGACTGATTGCCTCAGTTATTCCGAATGACTGGCCTGAAAAATACACGCTGCTTTTCACACTTCTTGACTGATAGCTTGAGCCATTCAGTATTTTAGCCCCCTCACACTGAGTTCTGTGTGTGGACAGATCAGACATTGTTTGGAGACGCTGTGTTAGAGGCTTAACAGACTCTGTATTAGAGTACTTTGGTGAACAGCAGACAATGTGTTGATGCTTATTGCCCTGAGACTATGATGAGAGGATTAAAATGCATTGTTTTTTTTAACAGCATTTCAAAATGACTTCTGCTGGATTTCAATATAAGCACTTAATAAGACACTGGAAAGCCATTTTTTATCAAACACTTTATTAGAAGCAAATTTATGAACACAAAGCATGAATATAATAAAACATTACAGGTCAATTGCTTTTTATTTAAGCAATTTCAAACATTCAGGTTTGAATAAACAACTCAAGATGACTATCTAGACAATTAAAGAATTCATAAAAGTAATCACTTTATCAGAATGAGTACAGCTGAGTGAAATACAATTTCTGTACTGATAATAGGCAACTCCAAATACAAGGCAAAGAAAGTAGTTTGTATTCAACAAAGCACTGAAAAAGCAATAAATGTAGCCGGTGGGATAATTTACAGTTGATGTTTTCTCTGTGCAATATCTCACAAGTGAGAATTAATACCGAAGACTTATTCACAGTCTTTGAGTCCTATCAGCACATAAAAACTTAGACAACAAATATCTGCTGGATTGCTGTGGGCTGATATGAAAACATAATTTGCAAGTGGACCATAGTTCACAACGTCTCAGTCGAGGATGTGGAACCGCTCAGTATTTCCTGTGTTTTTAGTAATCCCTGACTCCATGGGGTTTTCTGTCACTTTTAACCTTCCCATTTCCAGCATTGTTTCCTTGATGACTGGTGGATGTTCCATCGAAAGTGCTGAAAGACATAAAAGATGTTTCTGAGAGGAGTTTCGACAGAATCAGAAGTCCTTGTTTTGAGACAATTATACAGTAAATAAAGCAGTATTTGCAAGAGTAGACAATCATTTTTATTCTTCTGTGAGTGCAATTATACATAAGATATTTCCATATTATATGATGGTAAGGTGGGGTTTCTGAACAAGGTGTTTGTGAATTGATGAAAAGCTAACAATTAAATCAGAGAAATGTCAAATTTGATTAAAATAAAATAAAAAACGTGATTACGTGCACAACGTCACTGACACACATCGTAGAGTTACCTCAAGACAAGCATTTGTGGTTAAAACAGTATTATGAATTTTTCTTTTCTTTTTTTTTTTTTTTAGAGAATGGTCAAACATTTTACTAAATAATACCCTTCCCATTTGACTGTTGAATCCTTTGGGTCTCATTGTATGTCATTATATGGAGAAATGTTTTCTTCAAAAAATTATTTTTGACTGAATGACATGAGATGTTGACATGTAAATCATCTAGGATGACATGGGAGTGAGTTAACTATCAGGAAATTTTTACGTGAACTAATCCTTTAACAAATTAAGCCAAATTGTATTTTGCTGCTTACCACCATAAGGGGTTATTTTACCCAAAAATTCTAACTGGCATGTGTTTTACTCACCCTCAAGTTATCCTAGGTGCATATGACTTCCCTCTTTCTGGTGAATGCAATGGGAGTTATCTTAAAAATTGTCCTGGCACTTCTAAGCTTGTAGTAGGCGGGTGTTTCTCTTTAACAGTCCCGTTAAATAAAGTGCGAACAAATATAAAAAATGTGCCTCACATGGCTCCGGGGGGTGAATAAAGGCTCCTGTAGCAAATCCATGTGTTTTTGTAAAATAAATATCTATATTTCAAACATAACAAAACCCTTTTCTCTCACTTCTGCTGACTCTGGTAAGGATGACATAGGACGCACGTGCGCGTGCCACTGGAAAATGTAGGAGCAGAGGAAACAAAGTTAGCTTACTTTAGCAAAGAAAAATATCTCTTTGTTAAATATAGAAATATTTTTTTTCTTTACAGATCCTTGTTTTGTGTTTCTAATTTGTGACTGGCATTTTGTTTTGTTCTCTCTCCGAGTTCGTTACTAATCACTCGATCTTATGAAATCCCCTAGTCCCCTGCTTCAGTGTATGACAAACAGGGAAGTGATAGAAAAGTGTTTATTACATTTTAAATATGGACATATTTTACAGGAGGCCTTTATTCACCCCCAGGAGTTGTGTTTGGCACGTTTTATTATGTTTGCATGCACTTAATTTAACATGTTTTGGACTGTTAAAAGGAAACACCACCTACTACAATTACATAACTCAGATTGGATTCGTCTGAAAGAAGAAAAACATATACACCTAGGATGGCTTGAGGGTGAGTAAAACATGCAAAATTTTATTTCTGGGTGAACAAACCCTTCAAGCTTCAAGTTGTTTAACTACTGTAAATATATATGACTCAATTAAGTAATAAAAAAAGTACAAAGCGGCTCATCTTATACAAAGTGTGTGTTCTAGTAGGATTGTAGTATAAACTATGTATCTAATCTATGTAATTACTCATAAGGATATGGAAAACAAAAACAAACCCCAAATCAATGCTATTGCTGTGACATTATGAAATATGTGATTGCGTTATGCACCTATTAATGTGTCCGGTGAGTTTGCTTTCATCTATCAGGTTGTTCAGTTTGTAGTAATCCAGGAATGTCCGGGCCACGTTTCTGCCCAGCTTCATGTCTATATGAGGAAATTAAGGAACCTTTAAGATCACATTACATAGATTATTACTGCACTCAGCTGTGGAACCCCACATATATATATTTCTTTTTTTTCTTCAAAGTGACCTTCATATGAATATATATTGGTCTTTTGACTGTTTTATTGTCATTGGTAAAAACCTGCCAGCATTGAAGAGTCAAATACCTTGAGCCCACTCCAACAGTCTGTCTCTGTATTCCTAAAGAGACAGTCGACAACAAAGCAATATTGGAACGCCTCCTAGGCCCCAGCACAGTTAGAGCGTCGGATCCCTCGGAACCTTTAAATCTCAGTTCTGACGTGCCACTTTTAATTGAAAAATAAATAAATAAATAAGAGCCCGATTTTCTCCCATCTCGTACCAACACGACCATTTGCAGTAAATAACTGGCCAATACCCAGCAGAGCAATGCAGAGAGTAAATAAGCGGGACAGTCGAGCCAGCGCTCAGCTCCTCGTGAGGATAAATCAAACGCCTCTCAGTCAAGTCAGCCAAAAGGAAAAAAATGCATCTCATTCCTGCAGTTACTTACAGCCGGAGCTTTATTTAAATTCATGCATCTACTCCACAACCCCCCCACAAGCCTTTCTTCCACCGTGCCCACGTTACAGAGCACATCAATTACCAAAAGCACTGCATCAAAGAGCTGTGAGGGCACTTACAATGCAGCTGAAAGAGTGGGAGCCGTTTAACTCCAACAACCACAAGCCAGACGAACGTTAAACGGAAATCATTTTCTTTTAACCTAAAGGAATAGTTCATCTGCAAATGAAAATTCTGTCATCATTTACTCACCCTCATGTCGTTCCAAACCCGACTTACTTTCTTCTGCCAAACACAAATGGAGACATTTCAAAGAATGTACTGGACATTTTTTCCATGAAACTACAAATAATGGAGATTGGAGCATTCAGGCTTCAAAAAACATGCCAAAGAAGTAGTTCAAATGACAGCAACTCGACGGCATAGAATAACATGGTCATAAACGAACAGACCGAACCAAATATCTGCCCTAGCTTCATTTAGCGATACAGCGGTTTGTTTTATGTCAGATCTTGTTTTGGTTGATCTCCTTCACGAACGTGGTCTGAATGACTCGTTCCAAAATTAAACTGGTGAAGTTTTCAAGGTTGATTCACTAACTCAATAATAAACATCTCACAAAAGATGAGGATTATCAGTGAATAATAGCTTCCATTTGTGTTTGTTCCTCACAAAATATACATAATGCATGAGTCTTATAAACTGCTTTTGTGATTCATTAGATTTTGTGTCTTGTTTGTAGCTGCAATGTCGTCTTTTGTGTTCCACAGAAGAAAATCAGTCAGGTTTGGAACAACCAGTTTTTTTACCTGTGTTTTTAAATGGTACATTTTTAATACAAGATTTCAAAGAAAAACTTGATCTTGTGATATAGATCATACGGTCTATGTGTGCTATGGACTGTGATGGATGTCTGTGTTGCAGGACACTGGCTCAGAATAGATGTTCCATCATGATCTGATAAGGAAGGTTTTCTCCAGCTGTGTGTTGTGGTTAACGGGCTGCTCTTTTGGGGCCGGACATTGTTGATGAATGAACACAGAGGTGTTATTTTTCACCTTTGGCTGTCAGCCCTTTACTGATGTTCTGAGATGACATGTCTGACTGTCAGGGCTGTTGGAGTGAAACAAGAGCCCTGGAAGAAAAACAAGGTGCAAAGCGATTCAGTCGTTTTTTATTTTTATTTTTCCAATTTCTTCCAACAGTCAGAAATCTCCCCGGTCACATAAATCCCAAGGCCATGGCTGGAATCCTATTATCCAAAGCTGTTAACTCATAAACAATCCCTCCTTGATGGGAGTGCACCAATCAAATGACTTTCTGTCATGTCTCGTGCATGTAAATGGCACGCGCATATTCACACCCTAAATGACAATTCAATCCATTTTCTACTCTGATTTAGTTGTGCACTGTGTTATTCATAACCGTATCAGTCGCCAAATATATTATGACCATTTGTCAGTGAAATAAACAGGCGCTCGACATGACCTTGATTAGCAGCGAGGTCAAAGCGTCTGTGTTTAAACCTTCCATCTGGGCTCTCGGATCCAGCCGTTTGCTCATCACCCCCCTGCTCTCAGTGGCCTTGACAGCCACTGCAGTGTACCGAGCCATTCTGGGTTCCATCCCTCACCCAGCGGGCTGATGGGAACTCTCTCCATGACTCCAGCCCCTGTCTTCACACCCCATCTGGCCAGGGTTGCAAACACTGCAGCCCTCCAAAAACAACAGCTATTTTTGGATGCCGGGCAGGGATGATGGTACGGTTCACTTTAAAGGATGACACATAAGACATGGCATGACATGGCGTTTCTGTTATGTTTCTAACGTGTACCGTATTGAGCAATAGCGTAAAAGATTGTATAGAAAATGGCTACTTTAATGGTGCTCAATTGTTTTTGGCTTTGTGGCAACTCAACACAGCACCAAAATAGTTTATTACACAAAATGTTGTGATATATAGAAATATTTAAAAATCACATTACTACTATTAATAATAATAAAAAATGAAAATAATATGATATTATGAAAAATAATTACTGAATTGTATAGCAATAATAATAAAAACGGAAAATATTATATGATAATAATAGTATGATAATATTATAGTATAAGAAAATTATACAAAAAACTATGACAGAAATGCAATTTGAATTGAATTGAATTTTGCATTATTAAGTGCAAATTAATAATCATTATATAATACTAAATAACATTACTATGCAAAATTAAATGTTAATATTAATGGTAATAATAATAATAATAGTTATGGAAAATTACAAGGTGGTTTGTTTTAACATTAATAATAACATTAAATAATTGAAATAATAACAGTGAGTAATACTTTGTTGTAGTATTTCTCAGAACAGAATAGTTATCCATTTGTGACTTGCAAATAACCAGTCGAGAATCACTGGCCTTTTATGTTATCAAGACTGGCAGAAGCAACAAAATATTACGCCAAAGTGTCCTTAATTCTCTCGGATCCATGACATCTTTGCTTTGACCTCGTAAAAAGTTTCAAGCTTCCCCTCGATAAACAGAAACTCTTCCAGCCAGTGAGTATGCACGTTTGTGGAGCCCTGACAGAAATAGCCCGGGACCCTGCCGTGTGCAGATGGCCTCTCCACTTGTGATGTCACATCATACCCATTTATAACAGGAAATATGTGATGGAAGATCTGATGAGGAAGAGGAGAAGACTTCATCAGCATCACAGCTGTGAGCGGGACTCTCCTGTGCTCTGATTGGCTGTTGGCCACAGCCCAGCAGCAACCAGAATGCCTAGAACAACCTGGAAGCAGGGGGAAATGCGAGGTACTGCCAGAACGTGGGATGAGGCCTGTGGAGGGCCGGAATTTTCCAAAACATCCACCGTTCCACCTGGACGGTAGACGAGAGCTGTTGCATAATAATGAGACATGAAGGTTAGGCATCCCGTGTGGTGAAGTGGTCACGATTGCAACAGAAGCCAGACTGCAAACATCATGAGACAGAATTACGCTTCACATTTAATCACTCAGATGTGAAGGGAATCCTAATAAATTGGGTGAAATAGTTTAACATAATTCAAACAGCCTATAAACCAGATGTTCTTACATAAAAAAAAATAGGGCGGTGACTGGTTGTCTACAGAAATTCTCACAAAAACGAACACATTTTACTACTATTTCATTATTATTAATCTCAGGGTTTCAATAAGAAGTTAAAAGTAGATCAATTAAAAACAAAACAAAACACACACACACACATGTAAATGTCCAATCTACAGTTTAAGAAAACAACTCCCAGCTCTGTAAAATCCAATAGGCATGTATTTGGTCTTAATGCAGTCAAGAGCGCTGGATTATTGCACAAATAAGTGCAAGCTGACAGTACCAGCTGTTTTAGGGCACTCAGTCTGTGATTCTCTACATTTTCACCCACTGCAGCAGCTGGCTTTGTATGTTTTTTTTAGCCTACATTTCACATTATTTTAAGAGAAGCTGCATATTTTATATCTATGGCTATGCTAAAAAAAACAATAAATCTCCCTATGAATTTGATAACCTTTTTGCCATCTAGATGATCAAATATAAAGTGGTTTTATTTGTATCTTTAAAAAAATATACTATGTGCATGAAAGGAGGAAATACAAATGCAGGAAATACAACAGTTCAAAAGGCTCTAAAGTCCCAGCATGGCTCATCACACTATGTTGCACAAATCTGGCGGTTTCAGTTAACATATTAATATGCCCAGATTGTTCCCAGATATGTTGTAGCAAAAATCATTTGCGCAATGTTTCATACTGTGCAACATATTGTGCAATTTTTAAGTGCGTTTTCTCATGTAAAGTTGATTAATATACAGCTAAGTCTAAACTGAAATTCCAACGGAAATGCATGAATACATTGAAATAATGCAAGTCAATGTTAGGAAATGCCAGCATGAACTAAACACAATCGCACAACACATTATCAAGCAGTCAGGTTTTCAAATGCTCTTTCTAAAGTCACCCAAAAACTACTTACAGATGGAGCTATAGAGCCTTTTTCAGTTTCCCCTGGGTTTAAATGGGTTAAGCGGTCCGTGTCATTGATGCGTGTGAGGTTTTTAATGTCATCGGCATACGCTCGGATGTTTGGATCGATTGCCGTCTTTGTTGCGACTCAAGGACAGGTCTCCAAGGGGCTGATGAGACGAGACGGAGATAGACGTTTCCATGGCCTGACAAATAATTTGTTTACCGGACTGTGTATCCGCACGCAAACGCTCCCACGCAGACAAACGGACAATGATGGCCCAATGACAAGAAACAAGGCACCCTGGTCTGGAGCCGGCCGTGTGTTAACAAGCAGACAAATTAGAGACAAGAGTGGCATCAATACAGTAGAGTGACAGGCCTGTCACCGGGGTGTCACAAAGTGCCAATTAACAATGCTAATTAAAACAGTAAACAAGAGCACATAAAGTACACAGCTATTGTCTCCCTGCCGCTCGAATTCTCAGTAAGGACCTTTCGTCCGGCCTCTGTAGGGCGAAACCAAAGTTAACAGCCCTGGAGGACAAACTTGGGCTTTAGAATTTCATTTGGCTGGAATCCGAGTAGGAAATTTGAATAAGTGCCTCAACATTCATCTATGTATTTAATCAAATACATCAACTATTCACGCACACATGCATCTAGACAGTCTTCAACTTACGTGAAGTTACTTGGCAGACCGCTCTCTGCCATTTTCCCATCAGAGACAGCCCCGTTGTAGTGTTAATAGGAAGGAGATGACCATGAGCAGTGGTGCTAAAGGGCTGAGATAAGCACTCTGGTATGAAGTATTGGCTTTAAGAGCAATGCAGAGGTACAGTGGCTGGATTGGCCACAGGCTGAATCCGACTACACCCACACAATCAAATCCATTTCATGCCATAAAGCTCTCAAAGACCAGAACACTGCCGTATCTGATGACCTCTCAAGACAATCTACTCCACAGATAGAGAGCAAGAGAGAACCATATCCATTCCGTTATGACCATTAGAAGATTCTTAACTCGCGCTGGAAGACACTGAATGCATCTAAACCCATCTACACCATCAACCAAAGAGTATATAACAGCGATCTGATTGAGACCCAACGATGACAGAACATCTCCTGTCCAAAAATCGGAATCCTTTTAAAGGTTCATTAAATTTCAAAAATTACATTTCTGTCATCAGAAATACCATATATTATCTTGAAAGGTGTTTCAAATGTTTTTTGTCCACATAATAAATGTCAACATGGTCCGAAAAGCACTGGACTGACTTTGAACGGAAGGGACAAATGAAACATTTATCAATATTTATGTTCCACAGAAGGAAGTAAGTCTGGAACAACATGAATTAGAGTAAATGATGACAGAATTTTATTCTTGGGTGAACTGTCCCTTTAAGTGTTCACAATAGCAAGTAATTAAAATCTTAATTTATCACTGCTGCAGACATGCTACACATAAAAATTAGGAACAGCTAATGAGGCATTAAGAGTGTTGCGGTGAGAAAGACACTCTGAATCTGTAGCTTGTGAAGCTACTAGCTATTTATAATTTCATTTAAATTACAGCCAAGCTAGCTTTTTTAAAAAAAAGTACTTAACTCACACTACAAGATAACAAAAAGTAGCTAATTACACTGAAGCTAAGGGGCACTATCTTTTAAATTATATAATTATCAGATTAAAAGATAATAAAAGCTGATTTATGAATGAATTAGAGTGACAGCATCAAAATGAAATAAATAAATGGTATGACCCTTGTCATGCCAAACATTGCCTGCTTTTTTTCTTCTTCATGGAACACAAAAGGAGCAATTAACTGGTTGCTTTTTCCGATAAAATTGCAATAAATAAAAATTAAGCTTTCAAGCACTGAATAGACAGAAAAGCATGAAAATAACACAAATGGGAATGATAACAGATAGCTTTTCAACTATTTTAACATTATTTTCTTGACTCTAAAGCTATTCACAAAATCTGAAAGGCTGAGAAAAATGTTGGGTAATACTTTACAATACAATCTAATTTATTAACGTAATATTGTTAACGTGAACTTTAAAATGAACATAGTTAGTGATAATTGTAACATATATCTACATTTTGTTAAACAATAAACAAATGTAATTTATTACTAAGATTAACAAAGATTAATAGGTATTAAAAAAATTAAATAAATGAATTAATATACTGCTCATTGCCAGTTCATGTTTGTTATTGCATTAACTAATGTTAACAAATGAGACCTTATTTTAAAGCGTTACAGATTGTTGTTCTGGGACTAACAAAGGACATTGATCCAGGATGATGTCTGTCTTGGGTAAATCGTGTTAAGCCTTCTGCAATGCATGCATATGATTTCCACAGTCTTGCTGAGGCCTGTGTATCCCATCATTTTTGTATTACAGGTTACTGTTAACTCAATTTTCTGGAGGATGAAAAGAGCTGTCATCCTTTTTAGTTTGATTGAAAGGGCTAAATTTCAAATATACAGTATGAAAATGGTCTTGTATTGTCATGTTTGAAATGGTATTATTTGGAAATTCAAAAAAGCACCTTCTTATATGCTTTACTACACCTCTGCCAATCAGCCCATTGTTTGGGCTGATCTCATGTCAGCCATTGGCAGTTAACTTGAGGATCAACAGAATTGTCTTTGGAAAAGGCTGTGACTGATGTGAAAGGCAGCTGGATCCACTGAGCCGCCTGATCTGACATTGTGCTTGTGCTGAATCGCTTTATATGTACGGCTCATTCTCAAGACAGCACTGCAACATTTAAGCTGGCTGGATCCAAACCGAAACGCCTGACACTGAAGGGCGGTGCTTGATTGAGTGGGACTTTTATAGCTTAGCCCAGGGATAACAGCTCTCTCTCACTAGCCGTCTGTAGCCTAAAGGACAAAAGGAAATGGCACGGTCGCCATAACACGGTGCGGTTTTTCTCTCTCACGCACCCTTCATTGACGACTGAAAGTAGAAGACTTGTTAACCTGTCAGTCGGTAAAGGGCAGAGGCAAGATTATTGCGAATGTCTCTCTGAAACATTCCCCCATTTCGGGTGTCTAGCACTCTGAGCCTAATACTAATCTTTACCCAAAAGTTAAGCTTTAACCGTAACATGTTGTTTCATTCAAACACCACATCTTTAAATGCCATGTAATTTTAATCAATCGCTAAGCACAGCTTTGATTGTGTCACTGGAAATATTAACACGGATATGATCATTTTAATCTGTAAGGAGAAATCAGAAATGGCTAAAACTGCATGGTTTTATCCCTAAGGACATCTAGCTGTCATAATTAGCACTTATGTCATGTTTCCAGAAAAAGTAAATCAGAATGGATTCTTACATGGATAGCGCGCAGCAGCCAGAGTGTGTCTGCACCACAGATATCTGCTAAACTCAACAAACAAAAACTTTATTCAACACTTTCTGAAGTTCTTAGGACGATGAGCTCTGAGACATCCATACAAAGTGATTTGAAAGTCACAGAGTGAGCTCGCTCCATCAAAGCATCCAGCTGGGTGTTGAACGAGATCCCAGACTCACTCTGCGCTCACCTGTTTTCGACATTCTAACGATGGTGTGTCATCAGAACTTCTCTCCTACTTTTTCAAATGAATTCGGAAACAGCACGACTCGGACAAAAAGCATTATATCAATCCCTCATCAGTTAGGTTTGGTTGCAGATAAATGACAATGAATTGGCGTTTGAAGTGATTACTTACAAAAGCAAATATTCATTAAACTGATTATCTTTAACAATAATTAGGACTGTTCTATAGCTCAGATTAGCAATCGAATGTCTACTTTTTTATAAATATGATTTTATGAAAAATATATTTTTAAACTATCTTATCTAATAATAATAGCAATGCATACTCAAGCATTATGTTGATATGGGAACATTACTGTCTACGAGTCAGAGAGCTCAAATATTTTAATCACATCTTAATTTTTGTTCCATGGATCAACAAAGGTCTTACGGTTTTGAAATGACATGAGGGAAAGTAATTAATGATAGATTTTATAATTTTTTGGGAGAACTAAACCATTATTTTCACAAATTCTACATGTTTCAGTTAAAAGATTAATTTAAAGTGATATACACAAAATCTGGTGTCAATGATGATGTGGGAGACAGTATATTGCTGATGCACACACATTCATTCAGGGCTCATCACACTAAAAGGTCATATCAAACCACACTCTATGCTGTCAATCTAAATTCATAAGATGTCATAACCACCTGCAGCAGCTTCGTACAGAGGCACCTTGCCGCCACAGGCATTAACCAGCTTATATCACCTGGGGGATGCTGTGACGACAATAAAAATCGGTTACAGGTTACCAACGACCGGGCCATGCATCCATCATAAATTTTTTTTTTGTGTGACATTACAGGTGGTGATAAATCATTAAATGTGCTAAATTATTCCCTCGGTGCCGCTGTTCTATATTCCCGATATGCTCAGTATTCTATAATGAGACAAAGGTGGAGTAAAACTGTGAGAAATTGAGCCATTGGATTGAAGGATCCTTTAATGTCTTCTGTCACGAAATGCAGAATTATGGAGTGTGGTGAGATCTCTATCCAGGTGGTGCCACTGTCAACATTAGCGGTACATTATGCATGTGTGTATGGGTGTGTGTTTGTTTAGTGAGGTTAGGAAAGGTGAATTAATTCCTTTGCAGGTAATTATAATGTTGTCATTGTTTTGGTTTTTATCGGGGAGTGAAGTCATGTCTCTAAAGGTCTCTGCTGATAATTTGCACGCTCCATAGACCTGCCAACCGGCCTGTAAAAAGTGGCATGTCACATTCTGGTAACCTCTTTGCCCCCAATCTTTGCACTACATGCCACGGCAAATACCCTTCCACTACTGGAGGCTGACACCCTCGGCCCTCACACACACACACACACACACACACACACACACACACACTACCAGATCTACAACGTAATAACCTTTTAAAAGTCACACCATATTCAGTTTTTTCTAGATTGTTTAGCCATTCTATTACACTAACGCTTTAAAAACAGGGATTTAAAAAACTGTAATACCAAAGATAAAATATGATCAAATGCCTTATATTTTGTGCAGAATACATTTCCAGATCAAATTTTCACTGACATAGTATTGTTTTGAATATTTTTTTTTATTTTTGAATGTTTATGAAATTGTTGTATTTTTGTTTTTAAGCGGTTTATGTCTATACAGTTTTTTTATCCATTTTATTTCAGATATGCAAGATTTGTAGCTCTTCAAGAATTAATACACACTCACATGGTGATATACAATTATCATTGTTAAAAATAAGAAGGATTAACAATGAATAAAATATAATAAATTAAATTCTTCATAGTACAGAAACGTGCTATATGTTATAGAATTTGAAACTATATGTTTTTGTGTTTTTGTAGTTTATTTTGCAGTGCTAATCTATCTTCTATTTGTATATATATAGCTATACATATGAAGGCCAAATTTATGAAAATGTCATTATAAACAGTAAAACGTGCTAAAAGGTGAATAAACGTGTTAAAAGCAGTTCTCACTATGAAAGGCTCATAAACACCTCTGTGTGCCCAAACATGTACACCATAAAGACCGTACAAATGATCTTCTGCTAAAACATGCAAACGACTGTCAAGCTTTACTAAACATCTCGCACACTTCTTCCGTGGCAGGTCCCTCATTGTTAGCTCGTGTTTTGCACAGCTAATAAATAGCACAGCCAACAATCAGCTTTAACCTGTCGCTACTTCACGGCACAGCTGTTTTAAGTGATGGAGAAAAAATGCTGTTTCAAGGAGAGAGGCCTCACAGGTAAGTTATGACTCTTTCCAGCAAGCTGTAAATTGCCTTTTTTGTTGTTTCTATCTTTTCTCTGTCACTAAGGGAAAATAATCTGCAGGGCTGTGGAGTAATTCTACATGGATGGGTTTCTTATTACCGCGACTGGAGCGGCTGGGCCTTGGAGATGACAGCCCAGCGAGGCAGCAGGCGAGCGGAGAGAAACAGTGAAAGCGATGAGGCATCAGTCAGCAGCTTTACTGCTCGCTCTGAGATAAACACCCAACAAATAAATAAATTAATGCAAGAGAGGCCTGTAAATATGAGCGTCTAGCAGCTGGGTGCATGACAGAGCGATACAGGGGTGAAACGCTCACATGTGTGCACACACTCACACACACACACACACACACACACAAGCTCACAGTAAAGTTCAACCAACCCTTTTCCGATCACTAGAGGGCACTTAAGCTACACACATCTCGGGTTTGCACAAAGACACCTTTTAGCTGTGGAATTCACTCCTTTATATAGAGCTGCTTTCAGCCTCAGATTCAGATATGAATCTGCACAGAGCACCAAAATAAATAAAGAAATAAAAATCCAGTTTCCCCAAATCTTTCTGGTTCTGTATTGATTGAGAAACTATGATCTAACAGTGCGTTAGATTTGTGGTCTTCTATCTAAACCTCGTCTAAAAATCTGTGAATAATTTTGCCATGAATTCTTCAGTAATCACTGAATAAATGTATTAAATATTATTCATCTGTCCAGTCAGTGCTGAAATGTTTCAGATCCGACAAATTCTAGGTATTTTAAGTCGGCTGAACGTGACTCCTATTGTTTTAAAAGTCCTAGAATTGCCGCTAATCTTTCCGAATTGTACACCTGTTGGTGTTTGCACAGAAGGGCATACACTGCATCCACATCGACACAACTCAACTACAAGAGCATTTCGGTGCAGGTCTATTGGCTGGCCAACGTCTCTCGCGTGTCTAACAGCCAACCGGGTCAACAAAGCCTCGCTCTCTGATAATGATTCCTAGAATAATTAAGAGATCAATGAGTGAGCATTGCTCGTGGTAAATAAGGGGATGGAGTTGTACGACCAGCATGCAGCTTAAATGCAGGGAAGAGAGCCGAGTTTCAATAGAATGACATTATCACCCCAGCCTTCATTATCGAACCATGACGCCACCCCAGTATGTCGCTCGGTGCACCTACACTGGAGAGATAATTTCAGAAAGTGAGACAGCAGCACAAGTCATTGGCTTTTGTCTACTGAGCTGCAGCATCGATTCAAGAAAATCGGGTCTTTAAACCAGCCATATGTTCCTCGTGAGGAGGAAAATTCAATGAGAGTGGAGTTCTCGATCATTCTAGCTGGAGCAAGAGCCTTCAGGGAAGACGCATAGTTGAGTTGGAAGATCCAACTCACAAACAACCTATAACAACAGGAACCAGCTCCAAGCCTTTTGGACAACCTGTGGGTCCTTTATATAAACAACCAGAACATAATCAGTTCACTCTGAGACAGAACAAATTTGTAGAGGCAAAACAAAATGAGAAGTTTGTCCTTCATCTGATCATTTTATCTTCTCTTCCTCCTTCAGACAGCAGGAGGTTTCAGGGCCAGAGATACCAGAGGAGAAAAAGAGAGAAATAGAAGTGTACAAGGTGGTCTATAAAAATTGAGTGAAGAATTCTGTCAGCTAGCATTCCTATTAAACATAAATAAAAAAACCCCCATCCTATTAAAAAAAAAAAATCCTCTTCACTAACGACTATTTTGTGGCGTGACATGAAAGCGACTATATATATATATATATATATATATATATAGAAACTAAAACTTCATTAGTTCATAACTAAACTAACATTAGTTAACTAGTATAGTTAACAGTCACTTAGAATGAACAATAGTTTATTAATTCATTTATTAATCTTGGTTAGTTGTGCTTGTTAGCAGTTAAAGAATGAACATGAACTAACAGTGAACAACTGTTTTAACTTTAACATTAAGCCAGATTAATAAATACTGTATAAATGTATTGTTTACTGTTCATTCATTTTACACATTAACCAACAGAACCTTGTAAAGTGTTACCTTAATATCAATAATAATATCAAACTATACGAGCAAAGCACATTCATTGAGCAGTATGACAATGAATGTGCAATGACAAGGGTGAGGCACACCATAAATATTTATCTCGTTTTTTCGTCTGATAATTCAGTGCATCCCTAATATATATATATATATATATATATATATATATATATATATATATATATATATATATATATATATATATATCTCAATAATCTTTGATTTACTTTGAACTTCAAATTCCAAATATATATATTTTTAAGTGTAGTGTTATATTATTAGATGAAGTAAGAATAAAAGGATACAGCCATCCTCAGTGTATGGCACAGGTGAGGTGCTTCCTGCTGGCAGGTAGCTGTAGAAGGAGACCTCCAGCGTGTAGCAGTATGATGTGTCATCCAACAGACCACCCAGGAACCGTCGGCCGGTACCAGCCTTGACCACATCACGGTTAAACGATGTACTGGACTTAAGAGGACACACAAAGACATAACACAACAGAATGATTAATTACAGTACAACTAAGAACAGAAACAAACTAAGAGACATACTTGAAAGCAGGGATGTTATTTGTGGTGTTGGTTGCTTTGAGTAAGGTAACCACAGAAAACATTGCTGTGATTGGTTGATAACCCTTTCAGTTACTCACCCGTTTGAATGAATGGGTCAAACTAGTGAAAATGGATATGGTAAACAGCTCCTACTCAGAAATCACCACATTTGATTTAGTCTGAATATAAATTAACTTGAAATTGCTTAGTGTTTTTTTTTGTGAGCACACAGCTCAGTTAAATTAAAAGGGCATCACTACCATACATGCAATGATTATGACACCTGCAGTGTTTACTGAGGATTTGTTGACTAATGGGCTGAAAAGACGGTGACTATAAATAATAGATGAACAACAGTCAGTATTAACAAATAAAGGTACAAAATAAAGTTGTTACTATTTTTGTGAATATAAAATTAAACAAAAATGCTACATTTAACAATTCCAGATAGATAGATAGATAGATAGATAGATAGATAGATAGATAGATAGATAGATAGATAGATAGATAGATAGATAGATATTAAATAAATATATTGTTCATGGTCCCAATTATGTCAGAAGGGACTTCCTTTTTCCCTCATTTCATAAAACAACCACAAACATATGCTCAGAAAACAGCAGCAGCTTTTGGTGACTGACAAAAAAATAAAAATAGCACAATTACCAGGCTGAAAAAAATTCCTCACAAACCCATTTTATCATACTCTAGGCACAGTGCTGTTAAGAGAAAGAAGCTATTGATTGGACTGAGGAAACTATTTATGGATCGCATTGGATTGGCCTGATAATTTATGCCACTTTTTCCATTATAGAAGTACTTAAGTATGCTGGCAACTTTTATCTGCTCTCAACTTTTCCTGCAGTTGTGTGCTTGCTTACACTGCACTCTCCGTGCCTTTCCATGGCTCAGCTATAATGGTTGGTAAATGTTTGCTTTTGCCCAAGAAAGGTGACTGATCTGGTGTCAGTGTGACGTGTAGCTGGTGGCTAAGCGCAGTTGAGACATGACTCTCTCCAGAGGCAGCTCTCCCTCAATATGCTGGATGAACTTTGGGATGGTTGTGTGCTGAATAGGCAGAGAGAAGGGGCAACATGCCAGCTGGAGACTTGCCCTCTATGCCCTCCTGTCACCACACACACACAAACACACAAACGCGTAACGATGCTTCAGAGAGCTTAGCTTCAAACACACACACGATGCATTAGATCCACAAAGACTGAGCTTACCCTTAAATTGTGCACACACAAACACAAACAGCATTTTTAGAGGATCATAAATAATGTGGTGACATTTTTTTCAGCAAAGCAGAGAATAGTCATAGGCTGTGAAAAACGTGTCTTTGTGTAAGAATGAGAGAAGTTCTAGATGGGTGACTGGGCAGTAAAGGTTAGTCCTCTGCCCGTATTCTGCTGGCTGGGCTACTGAAATGTCACACTTCCTGCATGCTGAAGGTCACTGTTGCAGGCTGGAGGAAGTGCATGCTGACAAAGAGAGCGACACAGAGCATTAGGGGCCACAGGGAGGGGAGAGGGGGACCTCCACAATGGGACCATCACTGGAGTAAAACTCTAGGTAAGCAGAATACAGTGTAGTGTTGAGGTCACACACACACACACACACACACACACACACACACACACACACACACACCTCCAACCTCTAGAAAGCAAGCACATCCATCTGTCCATCCACACATTTACTTTTACTTTTCCTCATCTGTCCGTTCGTCCATTTATTTTCTTTCTGTTATTTTATATATATATATTACACACACACACATGCACATACATCTACCTGTTGACCTACTTATTTATCTACCCCTCTGTCTATCTCTAATAATCTATCCACCTACTTTCCTGTCCATCCCATCTTCATATCTGCTATCTATCTACAATCCATCTTCTCACCTGTCTATCTATCCATCTTCCCACTAGCATCATTCTATCCATCTGTCCATCTATCTCTCCATCCATATCTACCTATTTTACATCTATACCTCTTATCCAAAATGCATCTTTTCTTTTTCCATCCATCCACAATCTATTATACATATATTCAATACCACCATCCTGCAATCCAAGTCTGCAATCCGTCCATTCATTACACATCTATTCTGTACATATAATCCAAAATATTATATCCATCTATACATCTATTTTTACTTTATTCATTTTCTGTAAATCTACTTATCTATTCATTTATCTATCAATCACATAACGTCACTACATTTATCAATCAATTTATAACTTAATCTGTTCGTCTTTCCATCAATTACCAATCCGTCCATGTTAATTTATACATTTTGTATTCATTCATTCATCCATCTGTCCATTTTTTTCAATTTATACTATTACATATCATCCAGAACTTCATGCATTAATCTACTATCAGGCTTTGTTTTTTTCCATCCATTAGTTTGCTTTGGTCTTATCATTGTGATCATGGTGTTGTAACTCAAAGATAGAAACAGCATCTGGAAACTATAATGGAGCCCGGATTAATAGAAGAACAAGAAAAAAGAATGTTGAAAGAGTGTAAAGGGTGCAATGAGCTGGAAGACACATCCATCCAAGCAAGCCTTCTGAATACAGACGGCAAAAAAAAAAAAAAACAGTAGTAAATTTGTAAACAAACAAAGCAAATAAAGACCAACCAATCTTTTTGATTCATGTTATCCCATTTTGACACTGAAAACCATGTGGAAATTACCAATTAATATAGCTGTCAAGTAAAAAAATGAGAAGGGGGATGAGATACAGAGGATTCGGTCTGTACCGATGAGCAGACGCAATAATGTCTCTCCAGCTCTGTGTTATGAAGGCACTGGGTGCACGGATGGTTCATGTATCTTCTCAGACGTATATAAGCGTGTCCTCATCAGCATGCGGTTCCAGACTCATCCAAAAGAGCTTCACCGTGGCAAATGGTTAAAGTGTCTCTGCTCCTCTCATATAGACACCTCATCAGCAATATTGAGTCTGGTTATTGTCTTGCTCTGCAGAATTGAAAAGGTTACTTGCCGTCCCCTGGAAAAATAGCTTGTGTTGATACGCTTCGTCTTGGAAACAAAAAATTTGCTAATTTATGGGGCGTATTGAATTTTTGGAGAAAATACCAATAACGCTTTTCCATGCGCCGTTTGCTAATGAGTATGGAGCTGAGAGGGAAAAGGCTGATGGAGATGAAATTCAGCCAATGATTTTCTTTTGCTGAAGAAAAGAAGAAACCTATCAGCGTAACTACAGAGCGCTATCTGGTAACGTCATGCACTATTATGCTGCCATTTTTAATTTTCATTTACATGCAGTCACAAATAATGCAACAGTAACATATTAATAATTTATAGGATATTACACACTGCATTTTGCAGATATTGCAGCAAATCTATATCCTAGTAGTTGGTGGATATGCTCCAACACAATAAAAAGACAGTTATACCAAAAAATAAAAATTGTCATCACAAAATATTTTAGAATGTTGTTAAATTCACATCGCGTAAATTGTTCACATGCAGGGAAAATGTATGTGTATGTACATAAGAGCAGCATCCAAAAATTAAATAGGAGTAAATCAGACCTACACTTTGTGTTTTACAAACAGAAGAGCACTAAAAGGTACCATGAGAATACCCATTAGACTTACAAGAGAGAAGTCAGACGCATTTTGGCACAGGAGTCGAGGAAAGACGGCCTGTCTCTGCCCTCTCTCCTCTTCCTCAAAGACGTTACCATACATGAAGCCATTCATCATGGTGGAGTGGGCGTGCACGTCAATGTAGAACTCCAAACTCACTTTCTGTAAATCACATGGAGAGAGACACAATGATTGAGAGAGATCAGACAGACAAGTGAAGAGATGAGCACATCCTTATCACATTCTCTACAAAAAACAAAAGTCCATACACTTAATACAATGTTAAAAAAGACATCAATGCTGTTTTTGAACTCATATTATTACATTTATTTATTTTTTTGTTAATTGTATAGTAAGTAAAAAGAAAAGAAATAGATACAATAGGAAAAAATATAGAAAAGCTATTTTTTATACAAAAACAAGCATTGCATGTATTCAGTGGATGAAAGAAAGTCATACAGGATTGAAATAACATGAGGGTTTTCATTTCTGCTGGTAACACAGACAGCAAGTGATTGACTGTCCATAGAAAAACAGAGCAAGCAAACATCTTAAATATTAAACTATCAAACTATGCTGTGGTTTCACATCACCGATGCTCCAAGTGCAAAAATAAGCACAGCATTATTCATCACGGTCCTGTGAAAGAGCAACAACACTCCTGGGTGTTTTATAGAACAGCTGTCACAACTGCCATAGTTTAGAGGGATTAATTCATGTTCCTGAGTCAGCAAGCGAAGCAGGCACGCCTCACTACCTCAACCGCGGGCCGGATTCAGGCGTTTAATGCAGAATAAATGATTAATATGGACCGGGAAACTCATACAATAATATTTGTCAGCAAAAAAAACTCACAGAGCAGAAATCCAATCCAGAAACAAATGGCAAAGTGTCACCAGAAAGAAACATCTCAACAAAGAAGACTGAAAATGTGTATATACTTCAGCGAAAGCAGTATAAAGAGACCTGAAAAGTGTTTACATCCTCAAAAAAGCTTTTAAAGTGTTCAAACAGTGGACAATGCTTCAGATACGCCCCCTCTCAAGCCTCCCACACGCCATTTTGGCTCCGTGTTGTCTCAGTTACTGTCTAACAGCGCTGCAGTGCAGGAAACTGCTGCTCCATCATGGCTGCCACATCATTAAGCTTGCGCTTGGCAAGATGATGAGAGAGACACTTGTGTGTGGTTTTGTGTGGAGAGAGGATCACGCTGTCGAGCAGAACGAGGTGTCGCCACGCGGAGGGCTGCTGTTTGATGCACCTTGTGTGTGTGTGTGTGTGTGTGTGTTATTGTGTGTGGGTGAGAGAGAAAGAGTGAGTCACGGAGCTTCGGTGACAAGGCATCAAAAAGAGCATCCAGCTCGGCGTATCTATACGGCGACAAAGTAATGGCCATTTTGTTTGAGGCTGCCTATCTCTCTCCATCCGTTGTGTACATTGCAAGCATCTGATGCAGGCATAATAGGGCCCACTCCTCTACCCTTTGACCCCCTCCCGCGCTCTCTCCGTCTACGCCGAACCTTTTCTTTCTTCATTACGCATTCCGAAGCACACCTCGAATCCCGCGGGTCGTCAGGAGGGGGAGGTAAAGCAGAAGTAAGGAAGAGAGAGCGAGAGAGAAAGAGAAACATCAGGAGTCAAAGACCGAGAGAGAGAGAGAAAGAGAGAGAGAGAGAGAGAGAGAGAGAGAGATGCGAGTGGGGGGAGAGATTGGGCAGCACCCGGTGCTTGAAATTCCGCTCACAGCCAAAGCAATTTCCTAGTGAGCGCAGGGCTGTCAGGCCTCTGATGGCAGGCGGTGAAATATGGTGGCTGAGAGTGGGGCGGCTGCACGCATGCCAGTCTGATGGATGGAGCCCGCAAGGAAGAGGGAGAAACAACACACAGACAAAAAAAAAAGAGGAGGAGGAGGGGAAAATGAAAGAGAGAGAGAGAGAGAGAGAGAGAGAGAGAGGCACTGGTCACTGTTAGGGTAGCTCCATCAGCTCCTTCAAGGGGTTCCCAGTGCGCAGTAAAGGCGGGTAACTGTCTAACCGCCCACACACTCGCCGTGCATTACAAAGTCAGGGTGGGGCCGGTGACTTTGCTCACATGTAGACACGTTCACACACACATTTTTGACCTTTTCTCCTGCTCAAAGAGATGCTTAGGATCACACGCTGTGTAATGGCAATGTATGCGTGAAGAACTGCGTTCTTTCGGCAAGGACCGTTGGCTCATTTTGCACCGTTAACAACATAATTAAGAGTGGAAATGAAATGGCCGCTGCTCCGCTCTGCAAGAGCTGTTCTCTACCTCCGGGTTAGAAGTAACCTTTCAACACTGATTTGGGAACAGGTGCCTACTGTCATGGTGCTTAGATCTTGGAAGACAAAGAAATGGAAAGTGAAGTTGAAAAAAAAGCAAGGCTTTCATACTTGGGTCAATCCTCTCATGTAGAACCATTTACGAAACACACACACACACACACACACACACACACACACACTATGGATCTTGTTTGTTATATGGATTTTAAAAACATGAAAATGTATTTCAGGACAAAGAAAAAACAAACAAACAAACAAATGATTCATTAAAGTAATACTAGAGCTTCTCATATAAAAACAGAAAGTGTATGGAATATTTCTGTTGAAAAAATCAGTTATTACTTTTAACTAAAATTAAAACTAGTTTAAAATTATTTTGTGATATATAAAATATAAATATTACATGAACAGATATTCAGATTCAAAATAATAACAATGACTATAATGAATATATCATTATAGTCATTGTTATTATTTTGAATAGTATAGTAATAAATAATAGTAAAAGAACTTACCATTTTTGTCTTTTTTCTGTTTAGAAGTGTATAGAACAGGTATATGACAAAATAGCAACTTCTACTTAAATAATTAAATAATATCGATATATTACTATGAAATATTATACACTATTAAAAAAATTGCTGAAATACATTAATTGTAAAATGTACCTCTATGATTTGAATTCTTATACGGTTACAAAAATAAAATAAATATAATTTCCATATTCAAAAAACTGTGAAGTGAATATTATCCCAATTACTATAATGCACTGTAAGAAAATTTAAAGAGTTATATAAATTAGTATTATATTATAGTACGAATGAAGGTTCCTTTGGTATACAAAAAAAAAAAAAAAAAAAAAAAAAAAAATTCACATTCATGATGAAAATTACATCCGTCTTGAGATTCCGACTTGATTTTCCTTACGCAATATCAAGGACGTTCGTGACAGAAAAGTACAGTCACCATCTACAGCCCTCAATGTCAACAAACAGACAGCCAATCACACACTCTTAATGTGCTGTCAATCAAAGGTGGACAATACTCTGCTAGTTTAACGCTGATTGATTGTTCAATTAGCATGCGTCTCTGACCTCCAGATTTGTTCATTTGAATTTGTAATTAAGTAATTAAGGGCAATTAAGAAATTAGGAATATGAAAATAGAGCATAATTTGAGTGTTGACGTGTTGAATATTCAAGTACATACACAAAAAAAAAGGAAGTTAATACCATCACACTTTTTGCATGTGAGGATAGCAGGCAAACGTCTATCCGTTCCTTTGAGTAGAAATGGAAGGTCAAAAGAATTTAGTCGGACGAGCACTTATCTAAGGAATAGTAATTAGTCTGGGCTGTTAAGGCCCATAAATGCTCTGCTTATCTGTATGAATTAAGAAATGGTGCTGATTTAAGCAGGATTAGAAGCTGATGCATTTAACCACAAAGCACTTAGCATCAGCAATACCTATGAAGAGAGAACGCAACAGATTCTGCTCGCTCAGAAGTTTGTCCATCCTCCGCAGACGAGGGGAAAAGAAAGAGATTTTGATAATGCAAGACTTGAAATACAGTTGTGATGTGGAAAATATTCTGATTGAGGTCAAAACGCACAATTACATGCAAAGCGAAAGCAGAAAAGGAAAGATGGAAGGCGTCTGTGCGTGTGATCTTTGAAAAGACGGCTCATCAGACAGAGTTCAGATTATATCATGCATTTCAGATGTTTGCCAGGGTGGAAAATGGCAGCGCTCCATAGTGCAACAGTTTCCATCCTCCTTCCTTCATTAGAGACGGTATACACAGCTCTTCAGCACAACACAGATGTGGCTTCAAATTTGAGCTGCATGGGTAAAATGCTAAAATAATAAACAGTTTGGAATGTTGTGAAGACATCCATATGTTCACACACACACACTTTTTCATCACCACCTGCATTTAATGGTTATCCGTGTAAGGCACAAAACAGATTTCAGTACTTCAGTAGGTTGGTATATTAACATTATTTTTATGGTAGAATTTTGCTAACCATAGCTGCCAGTATTTTACCGCAAAATTTACTTTTTTTTTTTTTTTTTTGTACAATGTAATATGTACATAATCAAAAGTTAAAATAAATATTTTAAAATGTTTTACTATTTCAAATTTTTAGCATCATTACAATCAAAGGAAAATTATTAAAACAGAATACATTTTATTTAATTGCAATGTTATTTAACTTTAATACTACTTGTACAGTCAAATAGTTTTCACTGTATTTTTGATAAAGTAAATGTTATTGGAACTGTAGTGTATTTTCTCTGAAGTGGCAAAAAATTTTGTGCTTTTTCCAGTGGAACCACTATTTCGACCATTATTGCCAATAACATTCAAAATGGAAAGAATATGATGATGATACAGAATAACCATTTTTATTTATATGAGGGAGCAACTCTGGAACTAGTATGATGTTTAGGAAACGTAAGCTTAAGATTAAGTCTATATCATTTCTAACCAAACATCAGAAGCTCATCTAATGCGTTTCTTACTTCTCTTATAAACAATACAGTTAAAAACGTGAGAGGGACAGAGAAAGAAATAGAGAAAAAGACAAGTGCAGATATTTCAGAGATTCACTGAATGTGAGATGATGGAAAGACGAAGGACAGGAAGTGATGATGGACGTAAATTGGCCGTAAATCTCAGCAATTGCTTAGAAAGGTGCGTCTGACACCAGAGGACGTCTCAACTCTCTCTTTCTCTGTCTTTCTTTCTCTCTCGTTCTCTCGCAAGGCTGCTTTCTGCCACTATCAGAATCACACACAACAGCTCATACACACACCGCACAGAGAAGGGGGGGGCTTCAAGGTGCAATATTCATCTGGCCGGTCTGACAGGATCTAATACATTTGTTTCAGGCGGAAAATTAATTTTCTAATATTAAAAAGGTCAGAAATGAACCATGGCAATGCCGGCCCTTTTGTCATCTTTAACAAATTATCCAAAATGCTGTTGTCAGATTGGTGGGGATATCTGGGCCATGATGAATGATCGAGGTAATCAGCCAATCAAAAAGAATCCCTCTCTTTCTATGATAAATGGGCTGGAAAAGCAGCGTTTTACGCGGGAGATAGGTCCATTTGTTTCCTTATTCTTTCCCTCTCTCTTTCTTTCTTTCTCTCTCGCTTTCATTTTCCCTAAGCAAATACTTGGTGCTCATGGACAGATTATATACACCTGCATCGCTAACTTCGAGTCATTTTCTTACCTGCTCACTCGAGAGTGTAATATGGCGAATTGTTTCGGTTTGAAAACCACTCAGGTGACTTTAGTGCTCAAAGAGATGGATTGATCACAAAGTCCTATCAACGATGTGTTCAAATTGTACCTAAATCTGGGCTTTCTGGCGTGAGCAAACAGAAAAAACCTTCAATGACGCCACTAAAAAAAGACAATGAAACACTTAATAAATGGAATAATTAGGACCAAAATAGCAGTATCCTCAAAGCAAATACAAAGTCATTGCCAGTACCGGTTGTTGTAAAAATGCAATAAACTTTATATTAGTAACTGGTATAATTTGAGCAGGGCTGTGTAATTGGTGTAAAGTGCTTTTTCTGCCAGCACACATTTTTGGCTTAGAAAGCTATGCAAGCTAGTGTGTTAACCAAGAAAAGTTTGCGCAATTAAAAGGTGAGTGTTGTAGATTAGCATGGGTTAGCTTAGCATGGTCTGTGTTAGCATACTAGGAACAGGGAGCTGGTGTGTTGACTTGGCACTGAACTCTGCCTGCTGTTGAACCGGCCTCGCAGTGTTTGTGTGCAACTGAATATGAAAGTGGGTATATGAGGAAGCATGCATTTTCTTAATGCAAAAAAAAAAAAAGGTTTTTTGGTGCTTAGCCTTCAAAATATTATTTTTCAACCCTGTTAGCGATATGTAAATGAAGGTAAGTTAATGTGTTAATTGCTTTCAAACAATAAATTGATCAAAAATATTTATTACAATACATAATAATATATGAAATAATAATAATAAAATAAAATAAAATAAAAACCTACATTTGAAATAAACTGTGCTGATAATGGTAGAATGCCAGGTCAGATTCAAGGACTGAATATTAAGTAATATTCAGTTATTAAATACAGTATATGTTAACATATGGTATATTCATATATACAAATTAATATTTAAGAAATTAATACAGTTACACAAGTAATAATTGGTAATAATCTCTTTTTTTTCTATGAATCTATTATGATAAGCATGACTTCTGATAAAAAGGGGATTTGAAAATAATAAAATTAAATTAAAACTATAGAAAGGGTCAAATTAATATTATAAAATAGTGATCAATATATTGTCTTTTATTTGAAGATACAGATATGTTAAACATTTTAATTAAAACTAATTACAATCTTTAATCTAATTACTTTTTTTTTAAATATAACAATCTGTTAAGCATAGCTAATAGTCCTCTCTTTTAAACAAAAATAAAACAAACAAACATGGCAGCTATGCCTTTAAACAAGTAATGTGAGACCAAAGTGTACCATATTGGTGGAATGTGCCAGTGGGCAGCGGGGGCATTGCCCCTCTGTCAGTGGGCTGGCACAAAGATTGGCATCCCATAGCTTTGATCTGTGCTGTGTCTAACGTGATTAACCATAGAGAACACAGCCAATGCCAGTCTGGCATGTGATCTCGAATGGCACGCATATTTGTATGTGTCTGTGTTTGCATTTGTGTACGTCTATGTGTGAGTGCGCTTGTTTGCGTTTGTATGTATTTGTCAGTATAGCTGTGAGATGCCCAGTGTGACGATGGGGAGGGAAGTGTTTCCCCATCCTGAGCTCTCCTCCTCTGTTGTGCATACTGGGATATATTTATCAGTCAAAAACCCTCCACGCCATATTGTGAACAACAACAACAAATGCACAAGTAATCCAAAACTCCATCCAAACCAAAACTGCCTCACAGACATGAGCTTCTCATATAAGCTCATCACACAATAGCATACAGTATTTCTAGTTCTGCAAGCTGAGATTTTTCTTGATTTCCCAAGATTATTACTTAGCGGGATGAATCAAGCAGAGATTCAGATCAGAATAACTACAAAAGCCATATAAACCAATAATGATGCCCCATAATATTTTACTTGAGTTGCAGTATGTGATAAGATAACGAAAGTTAACCTGACAGAATATTTCCACAAAATACATTAATATTTCTTTTTAGATAAACAGCATTATATTAATAAAAAAAAACCCAACATAACTAATTGGCGATAATTTAGGCCCTATTTTAATTGTATTAAAAATTGTTTAATTCACAACAGCTCTCTTTCATATGTATGAAAATGGACATAACTAAATACAAAAAAATCTACCAATAATATTGTTCTGATAAATAGATGACTATTTCTGTACTGCACAGAAGTCACAAATATAATGTACATTTACACACAGGAGCAGATTCTGAGCTTTATTCCAGAACACATTTTAATCTACACTGCTTCACGACAAGCCAAAAGCAATATTGTAGACCAAAAAAAAAAATCAACACTGGGTTAATTTCAATGCTCTTGTGACGTCACTACTTGGTTCGCACAGGGCTGTCAGGATTTGTGGTACACCCTGCCTTGAGCAACTAAACTCCAGGTGGATTGTTTCTGTAATAAGTGTACTGCAAGTCGCTTTGGATAAAAGCATCAGCTTAATGACTAATTACATACAAGGGAAATAACATTTTCCTGGTTATGTTCCCTTGGTGACCCCTCTAAGTGATAAGTGAACTTCTGACTTCATGTGCTTAAACTGGCAACTACTCAAACATATCGTGAGCTTGTTATTAGCAACAACTACACAAAAAAAAAAGAGAAAGGGGCACTATGATTTCCCAAACCCCACTAAATCTCTTTAAAAGGACAGAAGGGAATGGAACAAGGACACAAAGTGAGGCATCCAGAGAGAGCTATGAAATGTTTACCTCTCCCCAGAGTCCTTCTCTCCTGCCTACATACACTCTTTCCTCATAAAAGGAGTCTTACACATCTGTCTAAACTAGCTGCCTCTGTTTCTTTTCTTTTCTTTTCTTTTTATACTCCAAACGACAGTGAGAAATTGAAACGGAATGAAAGGAAGGGGAATTTTACAGGGAATTTCAACAAGCATTCTGGAAAAAAGCAAATATAAATCTAATTACAAGATATATAAATACACAAAATACACACGCACAATCACCCTTCAAATGTACACTGTAAAATAATAAATAAATACAAATTGAGGCAGCCAAGTTTTTTACTTTTATAATAATAAGAAATTATTGAGCTCCAAATGTATGTGACCCAAGAACCAGTCATAATGATCAATTGTTTGAAATGTAATCAGCTGAAAGGTGAATAAATAAGCTTCCCACTGATGTATGGTTTGTTAGAGAAGGACAATATTTGGACGGCATACAACTACTTGAATCACGGTGCAAAAATGTTAAAACCCTGAGAAAATCACCTTTTAAATTTGTACAAATGAAATCAATTATCAATGCGTTTTACTAATGAAAAGTTAGGTCTGATATGCGTATGGTAGGAAATTTACAAAATATCTTCATGGAACATGATCTTTACTTAATATCCTAGAAAAATGTTTACTTTTGACCCATACAATATATTTAGGCTATTGCTACAAATATACCTGTGCAATTTAAGACTTTGTGGTCGCATATTAGAATAATTTCTGAAGGACGAAGTGACACTGAAGACTGGAGAAATAACTGCCGCTGGAACAGCTTTGCCATTACAGGAATAAATTCATAGATATATACACCTATTAAAACACAAAACGTGCAAAAACTGAAAAACAGAGAAATACAGATTTTAATATTACTGTTTTTACTACGGATTTTGTGAAGGCACTTCATCTATGCTATTGGTCGACTGAACCAATACTTTTGTGTTAAGGTGATTGGGGTGCTCAATCAAACGATACAATCAAGTAAGAGTTGTACAGCTGCTTGTTTGGATCCATTTAGGACCCATGGAAAGTGTACGACTATGTAACTATGGAACGTACCTCACAGTTAATCTCACGATGTAATGAAGCATACGTGTGTGTGTGTTTGTCGGGATGTGAGGGACATGAGCAGATCACTCTGGCGTGAAGCAACACATTGATCAGTGTGTCAGGCCTGGGGGAAAGGTTAAGCCGTGTGGCGCTGCCCTCCGCTCCTGAGTGTGCCTGCCGGTCTTATCAGGATGTGAAAGAGCAGGAAAGGGCAGACGATTCCCAGGACAGCATCTGACCTTCACTAATCCAACAACCTCACTCTTCTGCTATAATTAACATAAAGGAAGTTGAGGCGGCGCTTTCTCAAACAAAAGACAAGACGGGCGAAAGTGTGTGTAGGAGACTCACCTGGGCAGAGGGAATGCAAACACTCAAGTAGATACTCATTGAGAAAAATGCTGAGTTGTAGCTGCTTTGAATAGTACATTGGTTCCTATATGCTGAGCCAGGTAGTTAAAAATGCTATATATAACCTTGTGTTTCAAAGACAGTGTGCAAGTGTGTGTTTTTATTAAAAAGCAATGACAAAATACTTTCTCCTAACAGTTTAATATACAGAGAAGTGCACCATGTGGCTGTTTTCCCCCAAATTATAATACACTGTATTTCACTGGTGCATTAAAACATTAGACAATCTGTTAAACCAGCCACAGAAATATCACAATTTCAAATTAATATTTCATTAATTTGAACCTGCAGCTTTACTATGTGGATACTCACTGGGTCTTGGTTCATTTGGACAATGAGTTGTTTGACGGCATGTAAAGTCGGATGGGCCCAAGGGGAAGGGTCCTGCCAATGACGGTTCAGATCGAAGCCCATTAGAGAACACCTAAATTAAACAAATGAAAGATTGAACGATTTAACTCAATAAAACAATGACAAAAAACCTTCATCAGAGAAAAGAGTGAATATTAACATATTGGATGTTTAATAGCTAACTATGAGGAGACTTTGGACCGGTGAGATTCCATGTGTGTGTGGCTGTGAAACCGCAATCATTTATGTTATTTACTATTGGGTTTGAACATCACAGATAAGCTCAAAGCGAAATCCACACACATTCTGTCATCAGAACCGCAGAAAAAAAAAAAATCACACAGATGAGCAGCAGGCTCATGCAGTGTATTGTGGGATTGACAGCGGAGAGGTGTAAGCATCGAAAAGTTGTGACATATTCAACATTATGCAAATGAGAGGTAAAAAAAACATCAAATCACAGAGGATGAAAGCTGTGGTGTCTGTCATAAACATTTCAAAATCAGCAGATTTGCATTCATTAAAGTTTCTGGTTGGTTCATGTACCTACATTATATTAACATTGCTAATTATAATTCAGATTTAAAAGTTTACGCGTCATTGTGGCTATATAATAATTTATATACAATACTTTAGTTCTCACGCACAGGACATCCAAGAAGCAGATGAGTTTGTCTGTTCATTGTAACAAATTTGGAAAAAATTTCCATTTTCCCACCAAATGGATCCACTACAGTGAATGGGTGCCGTCAAAATGAGAGTTCAAACAGCTGATTAAAGTATCACAATAATACACACAAGTCCTGTTAATTTTAACCTTAACCTTATTTTCCTTTCCCTGAGGCAGTGGACTGATGTGAGGAATGGACAGATGCTGTCCAGCTGAGACTCTGTGACTGTGACTTTGAGCTGAACCTGTAGTCAATGCTGCAGCTCTCAGAACAACACTAATCCCCAGTCAGCAAGGATTGATCCCATGTCCCCTCCTGCATCTGCTTTCTCTCTCTCTCTCGATCAAAAAAGTACTGATTCAGCACTGAGGGAGGGAGAGAGAGATGGATCTGATCTCTAATTATGGACCTCAATGGCTCTCGTTGAGGCAGCATCGGTTAAAGTTGCTGTCGAGAGCACCTTTAAGGGTCAGCGGTGGCGTATGTCGTATGTCAGCCCTGTCACCACCATTGAACCATTGATCCGCCTCTGCAGCTCTGCAGTTCATGAGAGCTGTCACAAGGTGGCAGCCACTGACGTGGTTTCTGTAGGCCTATGGGAAAACACAGCGAGCCACTGATGTATTCAAAATGATCGCCACCATTATATAAAAGCCAATAATGGGATTAGGAGTGAAGACAACACCTGCCGTGCATGACCAACTGCAGCCCTAGTGTAGTGAGGCCACTGCACACACACACACACACACACACACACACACATACACACACACACAGAGCTGTACTACAATTCACTTCTGTACACTTTCACTTCACTCATGTAAAATGTCTTGTAAAATACTGACAGATAAGGGGCTTTGAGTATGATGACAATAATAATAATAATAATAATAATAATAATTATATTATATTATTGTTATTGTTGTTGTTATATACGTACATTACTATTCTAAAGTTTAAATTGAATATTTATTATTACTTTACTAATTTATTACATTTTCAGTAGCCATTAAATCAGCATTAAATGGCCCTTAAGAAATCATTCTAATAAGCTGATTTGGTCATTAGGAAACATTTATTTTTATTATGATTAATGTTGAAAATAGCTATTTTGCTTTAAATTTTTGTGTAAACCATACATTTTTCAGGTTTATGTGATGAATAGAAAGTTTAAAAAGAACAGCATTTATCTGGAGTAATCTTTTTTGTAATAAGTATTTACAGACACCTTTTAACTGCATTCATGTTAAATATGACCCATACATATAATCTCAATAATGACAATAAAATGTAATAAATAAAACAATTATATTTATAAATCTAATAATATACATAAAAATAGTACCATTTTATATTAGGTGGCTTTAATTACTTTGCACTTATTAAAATGAATAATTTGATAAAATGCACTTATTGTGGACATATATGTTTTTACATTGTACTTATATTCTTAAAAATACCTATATGCAGCTACATCTATAATTAATTTCTGTAATTACATTTATATTTAAACTGTTGATCCATCCCTTACACCTTAACCCACCCTTAAAAATACCCATACCACCAAACTTGTCCCTCCCTAAGCTATATATCTCACCTCAATAGCAGCAGTGTTTAGTAATATAATATAACCACAATAAGTACATTGTATGCATTGTTTGATGTAAGCACATAGTAGTTGGGGCCAACAATTAGAAAATGCAACCAAAAAACCCTAAGTCTGTATTATATTAAAATTACTGTATGATCCTTGAAACTAAATGCCTGTTGCAAAAACTAAAGTGCAAATATAATATAATTTAAAATATTATATTATGTGAGATTGTTCGTTTCAGCTGACCTGTAGTTTCCCAGATACACGCCGTCAGGGTTGAGCATGGGAACGATCTTAAAGATCACATGATCACGCAGGACCTGAGCGACGGGATGCTGACTGACCAGAAAGTCGATGACACCTGCAGCAAAGACAAATACAAGAAATAAAGTATAACGCTCGACACGCACAAGAACTTTCTTATATCAAATCAGCTTAAAGACTAAATATTAATTGGACAGCGAATGGCATTAAAACATCAGTGAAGGATATCAGAGTCACACATCTCTAATCAATACAAATAAACTAGATCAGACAACAGAACGAAAGAAAGAGATTTATACATCTGAGAAACAAAGATCATATCAATTAGAGCAAACAAAATGCGAAAGAGACACAGACAGAGGACGGACGGAAAGAATTGCAGCGAGTGAGACATGTCGATAGTGCCAGTCACCAGTTGTCCTTCCATTTGCCCTGCACTGAGAGCGAATAATTGACAGGTAAACAAGAAGCATAGAAAGAGAGAGCAGGAGTGTGTGTGTGCGCGAGAGGGCAGACCCCATCTCATTCCCCCATCTTCCTCAACCCCTCACCCACTCTGTCCTGCTCATTAGTGCTAATGGAGGCATAACAAGCTCTCTAATTGAGTCAATGTGGCACAGAGGCAGGCCACACTGCTATGCTATCTAATTGCTTGAAGTTCCTATATTTATTCATGCATATCTGCATGTGTGTGTGTTATTAAGGTGGCAGGGCAGGTGACTTTGAAGCTTACTGACCGAACTTCAGTTAAGGAGTAAAAGCCCTCTTCAGAATTACAACAAGGCCGAACTCAATAATTAGCTGCATGAAGATTTAGACGAAACACTATTAACCATGTCAAATGACATTCTTAAATTATTTGGATGTACACAGAAGCTATAGACTGACTGTTTGTTTTCAGTAGATGACAGGTGGCAGAAGTCATCCAGATATATATACAAGTACACATATACAAACAGTACTACTCAATATTGGTAAGAGAAACAAAAAACTATTACATTTCATTTAACATTTTAGAAAATGTGTTCTAAATGATGTTGTGGGTGGTTGCCAATGCTTAATGGCCAACATCTAACACTATATAATGAGACAGGGGTCAATGGGCCTATAATTATATATATATATATATATATATATATATATATATATATATATATATATATATATATATATATACTGTATACGTAAAAATACTGTTCACTACTAGGTTTAGAGTTAAATTAATATAGAATAGATCAAAAGTAACAGACATTTATAATATTACAAAACATTCCTATTTCAAATAATTACTGTACTGTTTCCAGGGAGTAGCTTTGATAATGTATTTTTGTCTAATGCATATTTTTCATTTCAGGTTTATATTCAATTAGTTTCAGCTGAAGCCAAAAAAAGCAGACCTCCTTCAGTACCGCAGCATGCTTTCTGTAAAAGACCCCCATTTTAGGATAACAAAAGATAGTCAATAATATTTTTACATTAAGGTTTGGAAACCTATAACATAATCCTCCTGTGAAAATACTGCATTATATCATCATTTGTCAAGGACGTGGAGAGCCATGTCTCTGTATTGTAATGCAAAGTGAAAGCAGACTTCTTCTATAGAATTGATGTTGTTGATGGTATTGCCTTTGAAATCTGGGCGTTTTGTCGGACTGTTGTGTCAGCAAGTGTTGTGCCTCATGACAGGTAAGGTCTTTGCATCGCCGGCTTAAAACAGATTTAGGAGCGATGCAGAGAAGGTGAGCTGACACTTCCTCTAATCTGCCGTACACTCCCTAACCTCTTGTTTTTCTGTTCATCCATTGACCTTCACTCACAGCGGATCCAAGAACTTAAAGTACAAAAGAAAAGAATTCTGATGAAGCGCAGAGGCCCGCCGAGGCCAACCGTCCTTAACGTTGGTCAGTGTTTTGTATTTCAGCAGATTACAGGATCTCAGGACATCATCGGTCTGTGTGTGTGTGTCGAGACGAGACAAGGTCTTACCCTGACAGATGAAGGAAGCAGGTGATTCTCCAGGGTGAACGCGGGCTGTGAGAAACACCACCCGCTTTTCCCGCTCTTGGTTCAGATGGGCTGAAACACACACACAAACACAGAAAGGTTAGTCTCAGCAGGTAGGGGTCTTGGCAGGACAGTGTATGTGTGGTCAGGAGCCATATGTCTGGGCCCTGGAGTTTAGACCTCAGACATGCAGTAGGAAAGCCAGTATGACAGGACAGGAGTGATAGGAAATGTCAGAACTAATGAAGACTCCACAGGAGGACAAAACACAATGAGCTACTGATCGCAAGAGCAGGAGAAAAACATCTTGTAGCAGGCGAGTGTACATCGATCCTTAAGTGCCTACATCTTTTCAATTAAGACTTTAACTACACCAATTTAATATTAAATTAATAAAAGTGCCTACTCTGAAGTCTCTATGATGACGTATAATGTTCTAGGCTTCTTTCAATGTACGTTTATTGGACTTTTTCAGTTTCGTTGGATTGCTCAGAAAATGAATAGAACTGCTCTTTTTCAATAAGCTTCATCGTTTGAAGCTTATAAAAATGCTGCAGGATGACTTATGCACCAAAGTTGCTCAATAATACAGATGGTTTCCTTATATAACACATACCGCTAATTAGCATTATGACAATATGTAGACAATATGTACTCAGTATTTACTAAAAGCAGAAGTTTATTATTCATCCCCAATCCCTCACACCATTTATGCAAATTAAGCTGCAAAAATGGGTCATTCAGCCATTAAAAGTTATTAAAGACAGTAAGAAATATACCAGTATGTAGAGGTTGGCTAATCATAACAGAGGTCGTTTATATATAGAACACCTAAAGTTATAGCAAATGACCTGTTTAATTCAAAGGGACAGAGATATGGGTAAAACGTTCATGTAAGACTAAACTGCTTTGGTTTACAAAAACCTGAAAACCCATATAAGCAGGCTTTAGGGAATATATTAAAAGCTACTTGAAAAAATATATGAATCTTGTAAAAGGTGTAGCCGTTTCTTAGTTTTTGGTAAATAGGATTTTATGGTTACTGTGTTTCTAAATGAATTCCATCTTAGGTACTTCATCGTGGATACAGTAATAACTCCTAGATCTGTTTCTAGATATTTCGTCCTCTTCTCCTCTTTGACAATCTCCAAAATGATACAGAGACGAATTTAATGCAGCGTAAATCAAATCAGTCCCTCTTTGTGAGTGATGCCAGTTGGGAATGGAATGGGAATACCATTCAAGTTAATGAAAAGAAAGGCTGGACGAAAGCGAAAGGACTGCCAACAAAAGCTCCTCTTTAAAAGTCTGATGCGCTTCCAGGCAGAGAAGCGAGCACATTTTAGTCTCAGAGCACCCCGTTCCTTAATGCTGGAAGCTACAGGAACGTGTACGATGGGGAATTTGTTCGGCCTTCGCGGTTTCCTCTTATCGGTTTGTGCCGTGGGTTGTCCAAACAGGTAAGCCAGAAAGAACTTTCTCTAGCAAGAAAATCACATAATGACCAAGAATTTACACCTGAAGGGAGATACAAGCATGCACACACACACACACACACACACACACACAGTATAAGTATAAAGTATAAGGCCTCTGTTATCACTTTCTGTTAGAAGGCACATCGATAAAATATATAACGTTTTAAAAGACAGACAATGACAGCTAAAAATGCTAAACTGGTCTTTGTACTAATATGGATGACACTATTCAATGTAGAAGTAATGCATTAAGATGAAAAATGAACATGCACTGTGTGTGTGTGTCAGAGCAATATCACAGAATTATTAAGGCACAAGCACACATGCGTACTGATGCCTCAGCAGTCTGAGGAATAACAGAACACAGGTCAATCCTCAAAGATATCCTCCTCACTTCCAGACTTGACCACGAATGAAACATTAAAATATCCAAATGCATTATTCAGCAGGCTCCTTGAATATTATATCCATCCATCACTAGCTGTAAAGACAAGCATGGCCTAATACATTATGTCTATGGTGACTCGGGCTCCCGTGGGGCCGTCTTTAAGTCTGTAAAGGATTGCGAAGGCTGAAGGCAAATGATTAGAACTGTACCTGAGATCATTGTGGCAGATTTGCTCTTGAAGCAGTTCAAGCAAGCCTGTCGTCTCAAAGGTGGCTTTTACTAGTAGTAAGAGGGACTGGATTTATAAAAATCTACTGTGGTAACAACAGCTTCTGCCAAAGTACAGTTATTGCTACTACAAGAAAAATGTGGTAATTCACCACCACTTTCATCAAAAAAAGAAACACTAGATTGTTCCAGTTCTGAATGCTGCCTGGTCAGTAAAGTGTTTCAGGTAGATGCATTATTACATAACATCTCAGCACACCACCATAGCATTTACAAACTTTTTGATGCCACAGACCCCAAAACATGGACCACAAAAGGCTCCATCCTAAAATACAAAATGTGACTTCATATTATAAAACAAAGACCCGCTTTATACTGTAAAAAAATTCTAAATAGTAAATGTCAAAAGTGCATTATCTGTAAAATATTTAAGCTGAAACAGTAATTTATAGCTTAATATGCAATTATATTATGATATTACTTAAATGATAAAATGTAATACAGTGCTTTCGTTATATAGTTGTAACAAAGCTGGTTGAAACCATGGCCTGGTACATTTTTTGTAAGGGTAGCTTCCATCCTTTTTCATAGTCGTTGCACAGGGTGTAGCAGAAAACCCCACTGCAGTGAACAGATGATTATCTGTCATGTAAAGCAACTGTTACCACATGGATGCACGTGCGCGCACACACACACCGCCCTCCCATGAGACTGCCTTGTCTTGTATGGCCGGTCAATAATATATCACAGCCTCTCTCGCTGTGTCCTAAACGACTCCGGTGATCGTTGAGCTCATTGCTATGTACACAAGCCTAATATCTTATTGATCTCATCTGGGTTTGTGCTGAGCCGCAGGAAATGCTGATTGCCGCTATGCTACGTTCACCCATATATATTCTAATCTGCTTCCTGGGGGCCTGAAAACACTTCAGCATGGGCTGCAATCATAAAACATTCGTCGAATTTTACAGCAAAATTTCTCTCGCCACCTCTCTCCCCCTCTCTGTCCTTCACAGAGATGGATGGCTTTGCCATTCAGAAGTCTCGGTGGAAAGGCTCGGGCATTTGCTGGAAATGTGAGCGCTTGCGTTTCAGCAGGCGCCGGGTGTGCGGCTCCATCAGTTATAAATCCCACCTCGGGCCCGACCCGCCGCAAACAAGCCAGCGGATGTAAAACAATGCAGCAGCCTGGAGGCAAACGCTACACTTAGACGTGCGGGACAGATGGGCCGAGCCCTTGCCTATAGTCCTCCCTCCCCATTAAAGCGAACGGCCCTGAAACATTCATTACGAGTCACTTGCAGCCATTCCATACGGTTCTTTTCGGAATTAATACTCTGTAAGATGTATTTTTAATGTTCATTTGCGTCAATGTTTTTATCAGCGTTTTCCAGAGGGCCCGCAGCTTAGCAGAGAGCAAACGTTTATCTTTATGTTGAGAACTGCTGCGTGAGCTCTCTTTCTTTCATTTCTCTTGCTCTCCAAACACAACACATGTCGGACTTGGAGTCCTTTGACCTGCAGGTGGTGCTAAAGATCAACAACAGGCATCCAATTCACCACCTCCAACCCTGCACAAAAGGCAGAAAAAACTCTTATGAAACAAGACAAATGCGCTTTAGCAATCGGCAAAGTTTTTTTCTGCCTGTTTCGCTGTGTCAGTGCTTTTCTTACACTCTGTTTTCCTTTGACACACGTCAGGAGTTCTGATGCCTTAATGTATAAACGCTACCTTGACCGATTTCATAACCTCACCTCTCCCGTTTACCTATAAGGACCTGGTGGGACATAAACAAGCGCTTTCTCCTATAGGCGAGACACACTTCCAATTAGACCATAAAGCACCAGTAATGGGCTGACTCTTTTAAAAGGACTCCACAGGCCTGCTCTATATCTCCTTTAATGGTGCTGCCGGCCCGATAGCGATGGGAATCCCTCATCTCAAAGAAGATCCCACCACTCCAAATCATATGAAAGGTCAACAGCCCCGTTCGGCTCCTTCTACTGCTCCCACTTCCATTAGAAAAGGAATGAAAGGCGTAGGAGAAAAAGAGTGCGAGACGGGGGAGAAATTTTATGTTGACAACCTTGGCTGAGACAACCACCACAGCATATTTCTCACCTGAGAGCACAAGTCCCCACGTTACCGACCGACGCGAGGAAAATAAAAAATTAAATGCGAGTGTATTATGATCAGGTGCGATAAATATGTAAATGGCATCAAAAGAAGAGAAGTGTCTTTGACAAAAAGTGAAAAATCTAATGGATTTTGAAGGTTATGCAGATTGTGCAGTTCGGCTTTTCTCCTGCGGTCGACGTGCCACTTTTAATGCAAGCTGATAAGACATGAAAAGGGCCCTGACGTAACACAATTACCTGGGATCTTTAAGAGAGCTGGAACCTGAGCAGATCAAATTCAGCAGAAATGGCAGCTTCGCTCTGTTCAAGACGGGCAGAGTAAGTTTCATCACGCTGGTCTGAGATAGATGACTCAAACATGACAGGCTGCATTTATTTCTGCTGTGTCCTTTCTGTCGGGTCAGACGATGCAGAGTCCAGATCTACTGCTCAATAACCACATGCCCTCCATTATATTATTAGCATTATTATAATGACATGCAGAAACATACAGCGGAGTCTGAAAGTCTCAAAACACCAGTGAAAATGTTCGCTAATTTAATAGATTTACGATCATCTTGTATCATTGTACTGCTATAGTTTTCTGGACACGATGGCACTGTAAAAAAATATGCTTTTTGGATATGAACAGTTAATGAAAACAATATGGACACCATACTTTCTATGATACATTTCTAAAACAAAAGAATAAAACATATATTGATAAAATAAATGTGTGTGTGTGTGTGTGTATATATATATATATATATATATATATATATATATATATATATCCAAAAGTATCTGGCAGCAAAACTGTTTGCAACATTGATTATTCTAATAATAAATCAACATATTTAAATGATTTCTAAAGGATCATGTCTCAGACTGAAGTAAAAGCTGATGATAATTAAGCTGTGCATCACAGGAAAAAATATATATTTTAAAGTACATTAAAATAAAAAAACACCTACCTACCTACCTACCTACCCATACATCCACGCATATTGAAATGCCATAATATATGGCAATATATGCCATAAAAATATAGTAAATAATTTAGATGGCTGCCCAAAGAGTGTCTCATTAGTGGTGGGAGTAAAACACAGCCTTGGTTTTGTGCCCTCCAACCTCCAGCCCATGAAGACGAGGGCCTTCTTCCTCCAAAAGCATTCAGTTATTCCGAACGGCACCCGGCACCTTCACGCTGGAGTGAATTAGCATCAGTTTGCAGCAGCAGTGGAATGACACGCTCGCCCGTGTGTGCGTCATATCAGCCGACACGGACTAGCTGTAAATTGTCAGTAGTGTTAAATTTATACAGGGCGCAGGCTGCTGTACAGGGTGCTGGAGCCGAACAGTCATCAACCTCCCTCTTTCTCTCGCTCCCATCTCACTTTATTCTTCAAGGACAGGGCTTTAAAAGAAATAGAGCTTTACGCCTGTGGATTCCTGCCTGTGTACAGGTCAGGTGGAAGCAGAACAGGCAGTACGCGCCGCGTCTCCTCGAGGATTTTCTTCAGCCACAAGGTCATAAACCATTTTTCACCCCAGGGCTCCTCAATGTTACTTTCTCACCTCAAAGCATCCGACTAGCTCTTCAATCTCCGATCTGATTCTATTCAAACGCAGCCTCTCTGAAAGAAACCCTTTGAATACATCCATCTCGTTCTTTTACATCACATTTATCGCTAGCAGTGGGCCAGATCCTGCCACGAAAGCCAGACTGTGAAAGGACCGAGTCAAAGTCGAGGGGATGACGGAGGTCAGACTGGAGGAGAAAGGGAAGAGAGAGTGCATGCCCGGGTCAACAACCCGCTATATGTGATCCTAAGTCAGATCTCAGCCTGTAAGTGGACGCTGAAGTGAGCAATCAAGGGTCAGAGAGATTTTGGTTCCCACATTGCACTGTAAGAAGCGAGTCACTCCAGAGGATTACAATGGCATGTTATGACACTGGTATCAGACAGAGCTGAAGAGAGATGGAGAGACAGCAAAACTCAGCATGTAAATACAACTCTGAACCCTCTTAAGCCTCGTAGATGGTCCGGAGGGATGAAAGCACTGAGCGCGGGGTGATTAGAGATCGATTTAGCGCAATCAAGAACCCCCTCTCTCCCTCACGCTCATCTCCGTGAAATGGAGAGATCTCTGTTCTCGACAATTTCACGACAATTGAGGTTGAGAGAGGTGGAGGAAGTGTCAGTCGAAAGGCTAGAGAGAGACAAAGAAAGAGAATCGTGCAGCGAGAGAAAGAAAAATAGTCATTTAGTGGGTGGTCACTGCTCGTTGCTTGTTTTAGTCAAACAAAGAACTTTAGAAGATTCGTGTTGCAGAAACAGCTACTAATTAGGTTAAAAAGGAAAGGTCGACCTGCGATACGGCCCTCTGGCAGAGATGGAGGATTTTGAGAGTGAGTCATTCAAACAGAGGAAAGAGAAAATTCTGAACACTAAAATTTATGGATGTCACAGCATTGAAATAAACCAGGTTAAATAGCTTTAAATCACAAAACTATAGGTATACTACTTAATATGAAGAGAAAAAAGACATTTTGCTGTTAAAGTCAACAATCAGTCACTGCCATGGTTGTGCCAATTCGGAATTCCCTGTAGGTTTTTGAATAAAACTGAGTGCAGGAGGTGGACAATCACAGAGTAAATACAAATTTCAGTCACACTTGATTTTAAGGTCCAATTTCTGTCATCCTTGCTGTCTATGGGAGGGTCAGAGAGCTTTTGGAATTCATCAAAATCATCTTAATTTGTGTTCCAAAGGTGAACAAAGGTTTTATGGGTTTGAAATGACATGAGGGTGAGCAATTATTGACAATTTACATTTTTGTGTGAACTATCCCTTGAACCACAACTTTTTCCTCAAGTTCCAAATTTGCTATTTATAAATAGTTAGTAAGGGTGTTGTTGAGTTTAAGTTGTAGAGTGAGGAATTTGGTAGATTTAGGGATATATAATAGCATAATGCATAATATGTGCTTTATAAGTAATAAACAACCAATATGCTAATCATATGCATGCTAATAACAACTATTGAAAATTGATCCCTATCCTTAATTGTTACCTAAAAGTTCTAAAGATGGCATTTTAAGCATAATCTATCTGTCTGTGTCTGTCTTCATTAACAGAACTGTAATTCACAAGGCATTATGCAATGGTAAAAACCTGTTTTAAACATAGATGAAAACACACTGGGCTAGATAACATTTAGGTTTAATATTCTAATGCATTTACATTCATACAATTTAAGCAAGGTTTAGGTGTCAAGGTTTTGGGGCCTCTATATATGAAACTATATAATATGCGCAGAAAGTGGCTTTATTATTGTGGCTAAAAAAAAAAGTCCTTTGGCATCAACTGACAAATCCAATACCATCTTTCTATCCTTTTAACATATGAGCTTTCACAGATGACAGACCATGTGAAATTGGGACTTGAAAAAAGAAAGAAGAAAGAAAACAGCAAACAGCGAGCTGCCTCTTGACATTAAGGAGAATAACAAGAGAGAAAGAGGGAGACAGACAGACAGAGAGGGAGAAATCTGTCATGCTTAAAGCCCTTTTGCCAAATTGCTCGCCCTCGATTTGGCAGCATTGGTCATAGTCTCCCTCCGCTCTCCCCGACTCCTGCCTCGTCCCTTCAAAACAGAAAAAAAAGGTGGAGAGAGAAGAAAGAGGAGATGCTGGTCTGTGCTCTGAACGACAGGGAATCAGAGAGAGGCAATAATGGGTTTTTTTGAAGAATGCACGACTGAACTTTATGGCTGCCTTGCTTGAAAGGACGAGTTACAAACAAGAAGAAATAAAAGCAGTGGTGATTTCTTTGGGATATGCCCCTAGCTGTGCCGCCCCCTCTGTATGTGACAGTGAGGGCTAGAAGGGCGTGTTGGGGGAACCGCTCGCCACTTGACAGCCAACCGCTGCTACCCTGGAAACAAGTCCGGTGCTGCCGTGGAAACAGGCCTGGATCGAAACAAGCACTGAGCAACCACTAAGGTAAACGTAGCATGAGATTCAAGCCTTTTAAAGGCTGGGGTACATCATATCCTGAGAGAGAGTGAGAGAGAGAGTGAGAAAGAGAGAGAGAGAGAGAGAGAGAGAGAAAGCATAATACAGACAATCCTCCAAGATGCATCACTTCCTCTAGCATGTCTCCATCAGCATAAAGTCTGTTCATTGCTCTAGTTTACTGCACAAAAAGCCCACTCAGTCACCATAAAGTCCACTGTAAAAATTACATGAATGGGAATCATAAATAATGTAAGAATGTAAGAATCTTAATGATTTAGGTTTTTTAACAATTTCAAGAATGGTTCTTTCAGTGCTTAAAATAAGATAAGATAAAATAAAATATATATATATATATATATATATATATATATATATATATATATATATATATATATATATATATATATATATATATATATATACATATATATATACACACACACACACATATACACACACATATAAACACACACACACACACAAACTTCTTTTGCTTTATGGTTCTGATTCACTAAAGAACAACTTGGTTCACAGGAGTTATTGGTTCAGGAGTTGGATGGCACCGGTTGCATTATAAGGCATTGATCCACAAAAAGAACTGATTCTTTTTGAATCATTCTGTAAACAACCTACTGAACTTGTCATCAGTTTCATGCTGTGGATATATTAGTCTTGCAGTGCTGTTGAATACATATTGCAGGATACGCCATATCAGTATGATATTTCCTCTGCACTGTGGTGTTTTTTTTAGCTAGTGATTTCAGACAATATGTGCACCAGACGATCAGTGAACCGACTATGGAGCGGGCTGTGGGCGTCCCGTCTGAGGCTACATTTTACATAACTAACCTTGTGCATGCAATAACAAACCCCTGCAATCTCGAAAGGTCACCTGGAACATGTCAGGCTCGATACAATTGTACTGAAACATATCTCCGGCTGGGACAAAGCAAGTAATTTTACACACTTCACCCACTCAGATTCCCCAAAAACTCGGTCTGTAAGCGTAGTTGAAAGAAAGACAGCTTTTTTAATATAGGTTATTAGTTTCCTGCCCCCCATAGAGTTCTAAATAATTTCTGAAAGCAACAAAGTCCAGACGGGAAACCTCTCTCTGCACCCAACTTTATTACGTGGTTACAGCTCCGAGGTTTAATTTCTCTCATGATTTTTTTTTTTTTTTGCTCTTATTCCTTTTTTTTTCTTTCTTTTTCTCACTACATAGTGAGATCCCTGACACTCAATTTACAGCCTCACCATCTCTGTCAATCTCAATCTTATACTCTCTAAAAATATATTCACACACAGGCCTCGCTTTTAGCCTGGGGCGGCAATTGTGGATGGCAAACTATTTTCTTGAGAGCTCTTTCTCTCTCTCTTCTCTGCTGTTTCACTCACTGGGTTGTCAGTGGTTTATTGATTAAGCAGTGAGAGAAGAAGGTCTTTCAGATCTCTCTCCACACTAATCAGGAGAGAGGGAGCACTTGTGGACAGAGCACAAACTCAACATGGTCATTTCTCAGATGTCAGTGATCAGAACAAGACAGGTCTTTGGTAGGAAAACACACATAAACACATTTGCTTTTTCTAACTGTCACATTGGGGACATCCGATTGAATCGAATTATTTTAAGTTATTTTATAAAATATTTTACGTAATAATAATAATCAGTTAAATACATGTTTAGTTATATATATATATATATATATATATATATATATATATATATATATATATATATATATATATAATATTGTATGCTCCACTTGATGTTCCATTTACTCTCTTTACTTCCTTAAAAAACACACACACACAAAAAAAAACATATTACCACTTCTTCACGCTCTCTCCATTACTGCAGATCAGCAAGGCACATTATACAGATAAATAACACACTCCAGGACTGTTAAACCATTGTTTTAATTGCTGTCATTTTCACCTACTTACATTACCACTTCAAACCTGCAATTGACCAGCCCACTCCAGCTCTGACTGCAAACCCTTAATGTAAATGAATAACATTATGCTGCTATTCAAGACGTGAAATCAAAACTTGCCCTACTGACTCGTTTCTAATAAATACAAATGTGCATGATTCATCTGGGCTTGCCACTCTACTCTTTTCTTAGGGAGTTTTCAATGTAAGAACAATCGTTATTCCAGTAGTTGCTGACAAGTGACTTTAAGAGTGAGTGATTTGAATAATTAATTTAAACGATTTGATCAAAAACACTAATTTATTTAGGAATGAAACAATGTGCTGACTTTGAGTGGCTCATTGAATCATACACTCACATAATTCACTCAAAATTCAAACTGTCTGCGTATGAAATTCTGAAATTGCACACTGTCTTAGTAAGTACTTCTTTTTTAATAAGTAATTTGCCACAAGTATGTTCTACATATTATGTGTTTAAAAATGTAATTTAAACTTAGCATATTTGTAAGTTCAATCTTACGCATGTTTTAAAGAACACTAAATTCAGACATAATTATATTTTCACAGTCTGCTTTTTTTTGTCTACCACAGTGTTTCTCAACCCCTTCTCCCTTATCTGACAAACCCAATTCAGGTCCACAAGTTTCTTCTAATAAGTTTTGGGGTCAGTGTTGGGGGCGCCAAGGACCAGAAAGTGATTTTTATGCAGCAACCGATACATTCGACCAATACATTCATTCAAAAATTGGTATTAACTTCTTGTTTATCGAGCTGTTGTATAAAAGCAACATACTGAGCAAACATACTGGAAAACAGAAACATGTTCTGTTTCATATGAGTTGTTTAGATCTTAATTTAAAGGGCAGAAAGTATTTACTTGAAGGGAGAGGAAAATGTTTGGCTAGACATATTAAGAATTGATCAAGAGTGGTTGCAAAGGGCATGGGCACAGTTTGTGCTTAGCATGTCCAACTGTGCACTTTTAATTTAGCTGAGTTTGGTTTTAAAGAGACAGATGCCAGGTGCCCTTTAAGTCGAATGCGTTTGCCATTTCCTTTACAATGATACAAGCAAATTTAATAACGGCCTCCAGGGCTTACTGCAGCCACAGTTGTGTGGGATGCATTTAGTCTGACTTTGATACAGATTAATGAAATGTCACTTAATTGAGGGGGATTTGCTTGTTGAAAGAGGGTCCAATTTCAGCCCTTGTGTCACATTTAGCCCGGGAGGTGATTGATAGAGTTGACTGTTGACCGCGCCGGACCGGGTCACAATTACACAACATTTCCCTCTCTCGCTCTGGGTTTCTTTTCAGCCCAAGGAGCCACTTTTCCCCACAGCACACGAAACATGCTCACACTTTATTGGTATGTCTGTTGTGGGACTTTCTTCTGAGGGAAACAGAGTGGGGAAGGAAAGAGCTCTTATGAGGTGTGTTTTTCTCTCTGAGGAGTTTGCTGTATTCCTCGTCTGAGCAGATACGCTTTAAACCTAAAGGCTTCAAAACGAGCAGAGAGTTTGAAGCTGTTCTACAAAAGATGGGCCCTGAAGGAGAGAGCTCTACATCTCACCGAATATGTTTACACGAACAGCGATTTTTCAAGCGTATATGGTATTCCGGGGTTTAAGATGGGCAGAGTAAACTAGAACCGTGAATATATATTTTATTGAAATAAGATAGTTTGTGTATTCCTCTGCCACTATGAATATTCAAGACAGCTATATACATTTCTGAATAATGCGCCTGTGTGGTATTAACACAAGGATATTTGTACTGGTAACATCTGCTCTTATCTCACAGCATATTTAACAGCTTAGTCTGAAAATATATATGCATAAATGTGCTCTCGCTGCATCCTCAGCATTTATTCTAACCTCAAACAGCAGTCTACAATAAGGCAAATGTCTGAAATGCCATCTGCGGCAGTACAAATGTGCCACTGTAAAGGCCATGGCAGTGAGTTCAACCCCAACCACGGTCCTTAAAGCCAGACAGGGTAAAAATAGAAGATGAATTAATTTTCAGGGCAAAAGTGTAAAAAAAAAACTGGGGCATGCAGTAATTATGATGATTGATGAGAGAGCAAAATAAAATCCACAAAAGTCAATGCATCAAAACTTAAGTTTGCATTTCCTTCTTTGACTAAACTTAAACACATTGCAAACTTGCCCTGAATTTGTTAGTACTTGTAAACATAAAAATTTCAGTTTCTTTAATGTGCTGAATATAAAAAATTAAAATCAATATATGAATGTGTGCATTCGTTTCCTTTTCCCTATGTTCTTACCGCACAGATTTCACTTAAATGAGCCTCTAATAAGAATAAGAGTTGATAGAATGGTAATGTCTTTGGTCCGCCCGCACAGTGGGATAATTGCACAGTTGGGATTTTGCTTTAAGAGTTGTTCATCTCCCACAGGGAAGATGCTATTAGCTCATCGTTCTTTTTCTCAAAAGGCTCGGCTGCTCACTCACTCATTCACATGAATATGCATTAAGGGCAATAAAATTCCATATGGAGCAACACACAGTGGGCTGCCATTTTGTGAGAATGTACGTTTGCATATTACAGGCAGTTTGTTATGACAACGCAGTAAACTAGCATTCAGCTAGCATTCAAGTTGCAGTTTGTGTTTGTTAATCAGAGAGCCCATTCCTCACCAGCAGAGCAGATTTCTAACATTGTACAAGAGGAACTGTGAATTACCAGTACTTGGCTACTACAGTTGCTGAACCTTTACACGTTTGACATGATAAATCTAAGGTGTAACTTCTCAATGAACACATTCAGTGCGATGCTGGAGAACTGTGCTGTAGAATTACAATGATTTGATGTGCTGTATGTGATTTTTTTGAATGTACTAATTCATAAAAATACTATAATGTTTGCAGATAAGAAAATGCTAAGTTCAATTACTCGTTTCTCTAATGATTTCAGTTGTTCTGCTTTGAATGTCTGTTTTTTTTTCTGTGTAATTCCTCTGCTAATTTACCCAGTATTATGTTGAATATGATGAATTTGGAGTGCAATACCCATTTCAACCGCTAACTGCATCAATATTACATATTTTTTTAAGTTCTTGAATTGCCATATACTGGTGAGGCTTACTGGCCAAAATGTGTAAAACAACACATATATTAAGGGCTTGTTTTGTGAAGAAATTGTCTTAAACAGACAAATACATGAACAATTAACTGCTAGTCTTCTTTTTAATTACATAAATGTCTCATTAAAAATATCTGCATACTGATAAAAACTAAAGGTGATTTCGATGGTACATCTCTGGGTCAGGGACGTTTCTACGTGGTGGCCAGGGGTGGCACCAGATCCACCGAAATTTGGCTTTACCAGATATGTTGTGATAGGCTTGTTTTAATAAATTTCTAACTGCATCTGGCTGTGGGCCCAATTTTAGGTGGTTTTTATAAAGTGATCTTAAACGTTGAGAGCGCATAATGTTGCACGATTATGTAAGGAGCGAGCACAAATCTCTCCACTCACAAGCGGATTTCCTTCACTCGCACAAAACTCAATGTAATTTTAAATATGCATTTTTCTTTTATGAATTGGCAGATAATGAGATATTGATATTGAGCATTTCTCAGAGATTATATTTTACACTGTAACTTCCTTGTAATGTAAAAAAAGAAAAAGAAAAAGAGGGTTGAACCAACAAAATGGGAATCTTCATCACACTCTCATTCCCTCGGTTACCTGAGATGGCAGGCAGGGAAGGAGGGCGTGGATTTGGTGATTACAGTGTTGCCATAGCAATTGGCAGGTCGGGCGGAATGGGGCGGAAAAGGGCCTACGTTTGAAGTGGTAAGTCCTTTCATAATGCTTTGATCAGAGAGATGTTTGTAGTGGGGGCAAACCTGAAGAACAAACAGGACTTCAGAAAGATCAGCTATCTGTTCGGTAACGTTCAGACTCTAAAGGGAACAGAAAAAACCCTCAACCGATAATCACCGACTTTTTTATGCAGATTAGAAGGGGGAAAAAAGACAGAAAGAGCTTGGACCGATAGACAGGGAGGATAAAGAAGAAAAAAGTCGCTGAGGGAACAGCCGTTCTTTGACTCTACCCTTGTGACGCGTGCCAGCCTTATATTTGCACAAAGACGCTTCCAAATAAAATTCAATGTAGAGTAAATAGTTACACAGCACACATGTGTGTGTTTCCCACTCAGGAACTCTTAAAACACTAGAAAATGTAATTGAAAACAAAGCGAATAGGTGACTGGCGCATGTTGGTGCAGTTAGGCGTAAATTTTCCAGCTTCACACGTCTGCGTCTATATGTGGGTGTGTGATTGAGTATGTTCTGGTAACTGTCAGTAGGTGTGCGAGTGCGCGGTCCGCAATAACTCTATACGAGTAGTGCCGCCACACTAAAGCCATTAGATCTCAGCAAGAGAACCAGAAGTACTTTAGTGCTGTAGGTGTGACCCAAAGCCCCCAACCTCCTCCATCACATAGCCGAGGATGGCAGAAAGCAAACCAGGACAGGACAGAGCGCGGCGGGGGCACCAGTTGGGGGCCTATAGCGGGTGTGGGCAGGATGCTGATTGCCCCTTTCTCATGCCTCAAAATCACATCGTTCCCTGGCTAAAAATACCCAAGAAAGCTCTTCAACAAAAAGGGAACATGCTCCCCTCTGGCACTTCATAAGAGACCACTGCATACTTCATAAGTGCATACTCTCAATTTATAATTACCGCTTTCACTCGTTCTGTCTAAAGGAACGCTTTGAAGGATAGCACGGAACACAAGCATATAGTGCAGGATTACATGGCCTTTTGAGTCTGATCTCACCATAGAACTTAATTGAGGTCCTTCGCTATAATAAACAGCGAGTGACTTCATCTTCTTCTCAATAAATAGTGCTATATGAGCTTTGCGACTCCTCCTCCTCCTCCTCCTCCTGTTGAGAGTTTCCAGGGACCGTGGTCCGCAGAGAATGTGGGAAAGGCAGGCTTCTGGTTGCATAAAGGGAGCATCAGATAGGATAATGTATTATTAAAACCCCCAATGTCTCAGTGTTTAATATAATCAGCAGCGGAGCAGACACGCTCTACTTACGGCTCTGTTGCCTGCCGTCTCATCTAATCCATACCCCCTTTGCTCTCTCGGAATTTGCCAAAGTATCTGTTCATAAGCGTTCCAAGGAGACTGAGTCTCAGAGGTAAGCGGTGGGACGGAGCAGGTATTTTACAGAAGAGGGGGACAGAGATGGGATTACATGCAAGTGGCTTACAGTACAGTCAGTGGAAAATTTGTAATTATCTTAGGCACTCAGACTGAACAAATAAAAAATGTTTGGAGACTCGAGTCGGTAAGCACTCTAGGGTCTCGCCGGACATATTCTGTCCCGCAGAACAGCAGAGGGAGTTCTGAATCTGAGCTTAGCTCGACAACATTTGGGATGAGAGCAGAGGCCACGTTATGAACCGGCGCAAAATACTAATGCAATATTAATTATTAGCCTCGTGTGTCAGAGAGATGAGCCCGGGTGGGTTCCCACAGGAAGACCTGTCAGCGGACAGAGGAAGAAGGAGAACGAGAGTGAGACAGACAGGATGAGGAGGCCCTGACCTTTACTGTCAGTCGAAAAAGAGGGACAGCGACAGCGAAAGAGGGGGAGAGATCAAGAAAGAAAAGAAGCCCCAGAGCCCCCTGACTCCTTGTCTTACGCCAGTCATCCACTGGGACACATCATTCTGACCTGCTCTGATCCATGACTGCTCTGCTCAACAGCTTTCCACCAATCAGCAGACAGGAAGTCCTCTGACTGCCACACAGCGCAGCTATCGTCTGCATGGGAGACAAACCGAGCAGTTCAAAGAGCACAGTTCTGATCCGTAGAACTTAGTTTTGGCTGTTGCGAACTCTACTAAAACTACCAGAATGCATCATAGTACTACAATGCTTTTTGCCACACATTATCAATGTTGAAAACAGTTGGCCATTATTCAAAACTCGGCTGTGTCTCTATTATCAGGGGTGAAATTTTCTCAGCAAGCTGCAAAAAAGAGCTCATGTAGCCTACTGCAAAACAAATCTGTGTGGACATAAGTAATTGTTTCGTTTATTCCAGTACACACACACATATTCAGATATGTTAGTTATCCCTGAACAGTGTCGCATCTAGAAAGGGGTAGCTGCAGGAGTAATTGAAGGGATTGTGGGGTTTTAATCCGCTCTCACTTCCTAGTAATTCATATACAGTTTACCACAACACTGCATGAGTTCAAGTTCAATTTGTGCTGTATATTAAAATCATACAATAAACACATTAAACAGAAATAACATAATATAGAATTTTAAAGATAAAAAGGAATGACATATAAACATTCTGAATCAAGACCATGATACGATGTAATGAGAACTGCATGAGATCGAGCATGGTAGACTTCACTGTGAAAACACTGCAAAGAGTAATATAAATCACAACAACCACACTATCTTAAGTTCAGCCAACTGTACTCCTAGGACGAATCCAGTGTCAATTTTTTTTATAAATGTACAAGAACATCAAACTCTCACACTCTTAAGCTGTTTTCACACTTGGTTTGATTGCTAGGTCTGAACTTGAGTTCAATTCTACCCTTTCCCTGCAGGTCTTTTTTCACAAATAATATTTTATTATTTGGTTCTGAACTGAAATGTGGTACATTTGCGTCATCTATGTAAGTGTTACAGGCAGCTGTTTACCACTGTAGCTGGCTATCAATTCACAAGAGGTAGGCAAAAATGGAAACCATTGTTCATGCCACTTTTTCATGTGTTTTTGTCCCTTTGGTTTTTACTACTAAAACACAATACAGCACTGGCAATGTGCAGAATCAGGTAGTCGGTACACACACAATATTTATACATCAACTGCGATAAATAGAAAGTTCAAAAGAATGCATTTGTTTGTAAGAAAAATATTTTGTACAATTATAAATAACATGAAAATGTTATTGCATTTTATTATTTTTATTTTACTTTACAGAGTAAAATGCATTATAATAATTTTTTATATAATTTTTTTTTATTACATTTTCACATTTCAAGAAAATGACAAATCATCAACATTTAGTCAAATTGGTCATAACTGAGCATTTCTTGTTAATATCGGCTGCAAAGCATAGTTGTATCCAAACTACAAAACCTTAAGAATCCGACCAAAACGAAAAACCTAACCAACCAAACACTACCTCAAATGGGCTCTGGTCTACACTGTGTGAAAATGCTCTTACTGTCATTCTGCTTACCCTGCACTCGCTGAAGTCCACTGAGCAGAGACCAAAGCAGCACTGAAGGCTCGAGCACCACATGTCAGCACCACAGAAACCCCCAGAACATACAGCAGTCAGAGCGCTTCAGATGGCCCAGTAACAGGAACATGTAGCCCTCAATGACAGCTCTCAACACGGGACATTACTTTGTCCTGTGCTGTGGGAGGGGAAGCAGGTGTGTGTTGTGGTGTGACAAAACCTGAGGTGACAGCTTGTGTTTTCATTCGGCCCCCCGCAGGACACAGTATATCGGTTTGGTCACGCTGCTTCAATCTCACTCGTTCTTCATTTCTTTCTATCAGTCACTGTCCTATGGGCTTTATCTCTTTAATTCATCTCTTCAAAATAATTCAGAGCATTTATCAGCTTCTTTCCTTCTCAGGCCCTTTGACATGGCTTGCATAACCATCGATGCAGTGCAGTTTTCCAGTACATTAATATTGACTGAACCAATAGAAATATCTGCATATTTGATGTGTATATTTAATTAGTACACAGATATGCCATTCCCTTAATATCCTAAAAAATAATATATCTTTTTAACACAATACTTGTAATGAAACAGGCCTATTACATATTTGTAAAAATCCTTAATTCCATTATTGCTAATTTATGAGTGTTTAATTGTCTTGTTTTCAGGTCTCTCAATTTGTGTTTCATTGATATTTTACCAAATTGTTTTACCAAGCTGCTAATAGGACATTTCTATCATTTGAAATGCATTGACTGGGTTATTTCTCAGATGCATTTTGGACTGAAGCAAATGACACTGTTATATATAAATAATATTTTTTATACTATATATCAAAGGGTAAATTTATTCAAACAAGCTAAGCCTTACCTTGTCGGACAGACTGCCACTACATCAACATTGCCCAAGGTATTGAACTCTATGAAGCGGAGCTGAAAGCTGCAGTCTACAGTGTAGGTCAACTGTTGTAATGTGGGTTCAAATAATTTCAACTTTGAGACATTTGCCACTGACCTTTTGAAATGCATTCTAAAGATTTAATAATTTGCCATTATGCAAGCAGTATGAGTGTAAAAGTCAGTCTAAGATGGAAGAGAGATGCAGGCATCCATAAATCAAGTTGTTTGACATAATATTATGCCATAAGGTGAATTTCCATGAAAGCTATACAGCTTATTTTAAATAAGCTAAATCTTACAGGTATTAAACAGCTAAATTAGCCTATATTTATTGGTTTTAAATTATGTACATACATATATGTATTACAGTCTCACAAATTAAGATAATTTATAATTTTTATATTCAACATAACCTTTTTTGGCCAATTGCATAAAATCACCCATATTTCCATCATTTTGTACCACACAATTTAAAGATGCTTTTAAAAGTGATTTAAAAAGTAGTAAAAGGCACACTTTAAAAATGCTGCAATATGTTCTGTTCTGTTACACTCCATCTAGTTTTTTTTTTTTTTGAATGCAAGTGAGCGTCTTTGTTGAAGCGTGCTGACTGCATATCTACAAAAACATGACAGTGGCTTTTCAAGCTTACAGCTTGAGTTGTTTCCTCTTTCCACATTAGACTCTCTCTGTTTCTCTGGAAGGCCAATCAAGGCCACTTCTGTCAGCTCTCATCGTCCCCTTTACTGACGCCTTAGTGACTACGGCCAGATCTCTTCCTGCCTGCCAAGTTATCAACACCTCTCTCACCCCGCTCTTGTAGCACACACACCCTCGCACACTAAAATACATACACGGCCCACCACTCAAAGAGTCTCAAGTGATTCAAAACAAAACCCTCAGACTGCAGTTATTAAGCACCGACTTTAGTGAGCGTAACTCCCAGCTGCCTTTAATCCCTCCGCAGGGGTGACATCCAAAGAGCCACTATTCATGTCCGACAACGCTGGCAAAACCAACCTGGAGACTTTTAAAGCACCCAAGCTCAGTCTTGGTAACCGTTCTCTCGTGGGAATGGGCACGAAAGGCTTACAGAAGAACAAGGAAGGATCTTCAGATCTGAGATTTGAAATAACTCTATATTAGTTTGGTTTCTTGCCATTTGTACTCAGCTCTCGCACAGTGAGGCCTCTTCATCTCATGGCAAAGACTAGTCTCAAAGCAAGCCAGAGCTTCAGCAAATGAAGGTTCTTTGGCCCAATATGAAGCTTTTGTATTTTCTTTTTCAGCCACGAAAAACCATCTCTTCAGTCCTCACAGAGCCCCGCCGATCTCAGGAAATGAAAGTTCACTTCCTCACACTGAGGCTTGACACTTTTTTTGTGGCTTTTGTCCACTTGAACCTTCAGAGAAACACAGGTGAACCTTGAGAATACTAATCACCAGGGCTCTGAAATTTTAATACTCGCCACACACACACACACACACAAAAGAGTGTGTGCACACGTGTCCCGATGATTGTGGCATTGAGTACGGAATAATTCATCATGTCTAATTAATTATTCAAAGTAACGGGGGAAGATGTCATCTCGGTACAAAACTTTGTAGTACAGTTAAAAAGCGAAGATGGGCAGAGACAAACTCTGGCAGTCTTCCTCACCAGAGCTGGTGTGTGTTTGAAGATCTGCTTGCTCCACTGCATTCACAATGGCTCTTTAAATCACACGTGATTACCATTTAAATAAAACAGCATGCTTAGTAACTGCTGCCCACTTCTTATAGAGCGTTTCACTATTATATTGCCACTAAAATAGATTTCCTTTGTAATGCCTGGACACTCAAAAGGCCAAACAATGCATCCTAAAAAGGAACTAGTTGTTCTATCAGGCAGTTTATTGAATGACTGCAAACTAAAAGAATGCAATCACATGTCTCACTTATAGAAGGGTTTCTTTCATATTAGGGGCATGTAACTCTCATGTAACTTACTGAACGTCAACCTACCTTTGAATAAAAAAAAAAAAAAAAAAAAAAAAAAAAAAAAGTAACAATAACCCATGCTACGGACCACAGGCCAAACGCTGAGAGCTGTTATGGAAACAACAATCTGAACATTTTCATTTAGAGAATTTGTTTTTGTTTACTCTGCCACAATCCTTCATCTGCAAGAGGCAAGCTGTCACTCATAATTTTGGCAAAAACTAAGTCTATGAATATTTCATTGGCATCGATTCCTCAAAGCCAATAAACTATTGTACAAATTGCCTTTGGTTCTGTTTCTTAGCCTTGGCACAAAGGAGCTGTCTGCCAGTATTGTTTGATCTACTATCTCCAAATAATGTTGACTAAAGTGTGTTGACTAATATATTACACTGTTAATGTTTTCTTAAAGGAACGGTTCACTCACACCACTTCCTTCCTTTGCATAAAGAACAAGATGCAGCAATAAGACCAACTGATTGTACAACTTTTTTTTTTTTAAATCAACAGATAAATCAGTGTTATATTCACATATTTATCTTTATTAAGTTATTCGACTGATTCAAGTAATGCAAATAAGATAAGTAGTAAACTATCTAAAAAATGCTAAAATATATAACTAATTTCAACTCAAAGCAGTATGCTATTTGAAAAAAAAAAAAAAAAAGTATTTCACAATGTACAAAACAATCTGCCTAGCAATACACACACACACACACACACACACACACACACACCAGTATGTCTTCTGTCAAAAAAAATGTCAAATACTGAAGTCACTGAAGACTACAAGTCCATGATGTGATGCCCAAGAATGAAGTATTATTTTAAGTTGTGCAATAAACAATTTAGATAAATGTTAGTTATAAGTTTAAGTTTATAAAATTTGTACATACGATAATATGCCATATATGTGTTACCCTTAAACTGTTCATCTAAATGTTATTCTAGACAGAACATCTTGTCTAGCTTTCATATCGTGATATGACTACTGATGTCATCATATGAAGAAGACAATTTAACACTTTTAGAGGAGACTGTCTGGCTAGTATAAGAGAAAGAAAGGCTGAGAGAAAAGAAAGAAACAATGGCATGAATACTAAGCAGCTCTGATGATTAGAAGTGTTGCTAAGAGCAGCTCTGTGACAGTGACATTGGCCGTCAATGTCAGACGACTCCGCTGCGCCTCGGCAAAGAGCTCCATTTTGAGCCATAATTAGCTTAAACATTCCCAGTATGAAAAATTCATGATAGCTTTGGATTTTTTAATTGCGGGAGCATTCTGCGTTAATCGAAGTCATTTAGAGAGCCTTCTGCTTGACACGCGAAAGAGAGGAAAATAAATCAGACGTCTGACTCTCTCAGCCAGTTAACCCGTTTCTTCTGAGCCGCGCTGTTTATTTTAATAGGGTCCGATCTGACACAGTTCTGGTCCACACAAATCAATCAAACACTGTCAGTGTGATACTGAAATATAAGAAAAGGCACCAGTGTAACAGGCCATCTCAACCACTGACATTATGCACTGCGTACATTGCACTCCATGCTTTTGGGAGATAAGCAGTTCGAAAAAAAAATCCTATTGTGAAAATAGACTTGTAGCTGCGTTATTTCTATGCTTAAAGATAAAGTTTCTAGATTACCACATGAAACTGTAAATTCAAACAGGTTTCCCCAGAACACTTCCTTTATATACCACTGGGCCAGACGACATAGTCCCACTCCAAAGCAAACAACATTTGTTGAGCCAATTTTTCAAATTATTTTCAAATATTTAAAATATGGTGCATGAGCCATAGGTACTAGTCATACGTTTATGGTGTTTTTAATGAAAGCAAATAAGGTTTGGAGCAACATGTAAATGATGTCAGAATTCCATTTCGGGGGAACTATATGGCTAATGTGCAACTTTTTGAACAATATTGCCATATACTGTCAACCAGATGAGACACAGGGCCCAAGAATAATCGAAATTGTCCAAAATGTTATCCATTCTCAAATGAAAAAAAAATTGCTCAAACATAATTGTTCAAAAAGTTGGCCAGTGTATCATCAGTATATCATCTTTAAGAAGGTTAGAAACTAAAGGCAGAAAGCATTATAGCAAATTCTATTTCTCATCACTCAAAAAGCAGACAAAGACCCGATTGGCCATGTAAAAAGAAGAACAGTGTGCGATTTGTCCTCGTCTCTTCTTCTCCTTCCCTCTCTGAAGTATTGTTCTACGTTTTTCAGGTTGAGGGCTGGACCGAATCAATGTCCATGCATCAATATATCACAGCCATAAAAAACAATTTACCTAGAGCAAGATCTCAGCCATTGATTTGTTTCTGTGCTATGGAGAGCTGCGTGCATAGGTTAATAGCATTTACAGAGGAACGTACGACTTTCCTCAAAAATAATGGTCAGGAAAAATCAAAACGCAAAGAAAAAAAATAAAGTAAAATGTAACGTTCACTCCAGTGACGGAAAAAAAAAAATTAATTGATCATGCCAAGCGTTTGAGGGAACTTTGGTTTTAGGGTGCGGAAAATGTCAACCGGACGAGGACACGTTTCACCGGGTCTTTCAACTGGAAAACTACATTTCGTTCCCTCAAGGCTTTTATGTTCATGTTTCATGTATATCAAAAAGCAAGAGCGAGAGCACACGTGAACTGTCACTGATATTGTGCCTTATGCTTTATTGTATTAAATGCTCTACTGGTTTTGACGGCACACGGAGCACGGCTACTCTTGCGAAGCTCACCGGTTTATTATCATCACTTGTGGAATTCTAAACAGCCGCCCGAAAGTTCTATTCATCTCCACATATTTCCAATTCCAAGCCGCCTCCATCACTCCAGCCCCCCTTCGGTGACAGCGTTTGTCCCATCGGCCGCTCCCGCTGTTAAAGGATGACGAGTGGAGTGCCGAGCTGCAGGTAAAGGATGATGTGTGAAGCCCTGCTGCTGACGGCAGCGTCTCTGTGACAGCACATCAATGAAGGCCGTGATGGACGTCGGGCTGGAAGCGGGCCCTGATTAAAGAGCCCCACGCCCAGCAGCGCATCTGCCGTCCGTCCCCAGTCTGCTGTCACCGTGGCTGGATACAATAAAATAGCGCTCAGGGTCATCAGGGTTTTCGGTGATGTGACAACAAGCACATTTCACAAGTGCCAATCAAACGTGTCTCTCACAGGCCCCGCCCTCATCCCTTTCTGTCCTATCTTCCTTTCTCATCTGCCCGCCCTCTTCCATCCTGGCTAAGAGATCAGAGGGAAATGCAGCAGATTTAGTAAAAGGCCTATATCAAATCAGCGGAAAGGAATACAAACTAACACACTACATGATATGAAAAAAATGGGTTTGAAATTGCTGCGTTGCAAATAACCACAAAGAAACAGCCAATAACACTGAAGTAAACATACATGATAAATATAATGTTTAATCAAGTGTAGACTATAGACTTTGTTCATTTAAATGGCATGCAAAACGATATACAATATGGAATAGAAATCCTGTCAAATGGTAACCTTATATTTATTTAATTTTAAGTCAGCGGCATGTTATCATTGGTTTAAAAAGTCATTTTGCATCCAATTTTAATCCACTTATGGGTAAAAATCTTTTAATTGTTTACAGTGTGTTAATTAGTCAATAAAAAAAAGTGCTGTTAGTTAAAAATCAGCAACTGTAATGAAGCATAAATACTTCAAAAAACTAAGAAAACTATATAAATGTTACGAAAGCTAAAGTTTGAAATGTTGCCTTGGCAAATAACAAATCATTAAGACAGAAAATAAAGCTACTAAACGAGAAAAGCGCAAAATTACTTAATAAAATAACAAGAACAATGAACAGCTTATTCAAACACTATAATAGTACAAAATACTAAAGTCTGTTTTGTCACACTAGAATGGAAGATCAGTTTTATGCATGCATGCATACATCTAGAAAAGAAGAAGAAGAAGAAAAAAAAAAAAAAAAAAGTAGGACTTGCGAGTTTGAATAAGCCACGCATTGTCTCAATCCCATTTCCTTTTCTCTTTCCATAACTCCCCGTCCACTCCGAGCTGACAGAACACAGAAAAGTTACAGCCTCAAAACTCAAATCGAACCTAAAGATGAACGCGCTGAGAGTTTTCTGTACTTTTTCTTCTAGAGGGTGAAAAATCCAATGCAATGAAATAGAGAGAATTGGAGCAGGTCTCTCTGAAGTGAACACACGTCCCTGCATGTGCCGGCCCTGACGCCCAGCTCAATCCATCATTACTACACTAAATCATCTCTCTGTCAATAACACCACTGCAAAATATTACAGTCATGTGGATACTGTTATTTTTAATGACATTCAGCAGTCCCCTTGGGCTGATGGAGCGAGAGAGAAATACAGAGAGGGAGAGAGACTGCATAGGTAGGCAATAACATTTGGCAGAAAAGTGCTTAGCAGCTTGAAAAAAGTCAAAAGTGAGCACGCAGAGGAACTGTTAAATACTAAAAGAAGACTTATCTCCATGACAGATAATTGCTAGTTTGTTAAGTCGGAAATGTTTAAAGGATCTATAGAAGATCGTTGAGATTCTGGGAAAACAGGAATGGGAAAAGGTTTCCAGCGAGCTGGCAAATCCAAGTCCATTATCTAATTGCTCATTTAATATTAGAATAGGTTTTTGACATTCTCATTTATTACAAGAGCTCAATGCAACCTGGACTTCTGAGTGTGTGTGTGTGTGTGTGTGTGTGTGGTCTGATATCAATGTCACGCCTCCTCAATAACTCAGTCAGGGCAGTGTGCTTATCTTTCTTTGACACTCAGATCAATCTTGCTTTTAATCCTGAACCCATTCGCAGTCTTTCTCACCTCAACTCCACACATCAAACACAAACATCACATCCCTCCTGCGAATGTGCGTGTCTGTGTCCAATCGAGTCAAGGACACAGGATGGGGGTGGCTGATCTTCCAGAATCCACATTATACACTTCATATAGGTAGTAGGCAGTGCTGGCTGATGTTAAACGCTCTTAGAATTTTCATAGAATTATGGTGTGAATAGACTGTGATGATGAGAACACAATTCGACGTGATTTGGTAACAGATTCGTGAATAAGTCTGAATAAACAAAATAATGCAGTGTTCAGGACTTACTGAAAAAAAGCAGGTAAACAACTCGCACTAAGATATAACCACTTTGTTACGTCAAAACAAGACTTCTGACGGCATAAAAACACGACAACATCCGTGGGAGGTTTTGGTGAATAATCAGCTTGGTTAAATGTAATGTAAATCTCAGTGTATGCAACCAATATTTACTGAGCATTGATGACCCAGAAAACCCCCCCGAAAAATACTTAAATGTTAGCTATTAAAAAGAATAGCTGAACATAAGTTTACAAATAGAGTGCCCTCCAAATGTTTTTCTCCAAAGCATGTTGGCCACAATTATTAGCACCCATAGAAGGACTTTGAGTGAAATATAACTGAAGTATACACCAATTTATATTTACAGTTTTTTTTTTGCACAACAGGAGCATGAAATTGTCCATCCATGACGTCCTGTTCCACAGGGCTATATATATTAGGAAAACAAAGACCATTGAGTCATCCAATAAAACCAATAATGAATAAAACCAAATAATGTAGTTCTTATGTGAAGCTTCATAAAACGGAAAGTGGCTGTAAGAAAAGAGCTAAAGCATTGAAAATCCTCATTTCCACCACCAAGGAAATAATTAAAAGGTTCCAATCAACTAAAGATGTTGCAAAAGATCTGCCTGGATGAGAACGTGTGTCTATATTGTCAACATATCTCTACAGCTGGAGAACTGAGTGTTTAGTTGAGTCTTGGAGTCACAAAGTCAAAAACAACAAACAAACAAAAAAAAAACATGTTGTTTGAGAGGGTTTTGATAAAAATGTTCCTTACTCATCCAAAAACAATCTCCAGCATATCAAGTTGTCAGACATGACTGGAACATTAAATTGCATGCTTCCATGGTCAAATGAATAAAAAAATAAAAAACTGGCAGCAATCCAACCAGATGAGTTTAGTACAGGGTTCCTCAAATCTTACCCTGGAGGTCCAATGATCAGTTTAGCTCAAACCCTGATACCTACCTGTTATTTTCTAATGATCCTTAAGACACTGATTAGCATGTTCAGGTGTGTTTAATTAGGGTTAGAGCTAAACTCTGCAGTGCATTGGACCTTCAGGTTAAGATTTGAGGAACCCTGGTTTAGCACAAACACGGATACAATGTACCCCATGGCCACGGTTAAACACACAACTGGATCTTTAGTGTTGTGCGTCTGCTTTTGCTATTGCTCAGTCCTCTGACTTGAACTCTGTAAATGTAAATGAGTGAACTGAAGAGAAGCAGCACCAACACGAATCTGTAAATCTGAAGGATCTAAAGAGATATTCTGTATGAAAGAATGGTCTCTGATCTCTTAAGTGTTCTCCAAACTCTTCAGGTATTATAAGAGAAAACTCAAGAGTTTTTATCCTGGGAAAAGGATGTTGCAGTAATTGGGTGCCAATAATTATGGCCAACATGAACTTGATTTTTTTTTTCACAGCTACCTTGGTTCATATTTACCAAGGGTGCCAATATTAGTGCAGGACTGCATTGTATAATAAGTTGTTTAAATCGTTACTGCCTTGAGTTATTTTAATCCAATAAATTTAAAATGCTTAAAACCACTGTTGCTTAAAAATAGATCTCTCTCTCTTCGACATAATATTAATGTAACAATTCAAAATGTATTTGTTCTTAAAATTTGTTAACTAATACATTGCTTTTTGTGTGTGGAAAAAGAAACCGCTCACACTGAGAGGATTTGTTTGTAGAATAAAAGTCTGAATTTATTCTGTTGATCTGTACATTGAACAAGAGTACTCAGACAGCAGAACACACACGCATACATACATACACCTACACACACGCACACACTCTCTCTCTCACACACACACACACTCACATACACACACACACAACTGATGTTAACCTTTGAAACCAGCTGTGCACAGGTGAGAAGTGCAACTGGTTCACGTGGAAACATTTGATTTCACTTTCCATTGTCTTTCTATCCTTGTTCTCTGTTTGAGTCCCCATGGAGTCAGACTCAAGGTGCAGTGAGGCCAAGTTTAGCTGAAATTAAGCTGGATTCAGCCTAAAACACAGTATGAATAGAAATTCTCCATTGAGAGTCCTTTTAGTCCAGGCTTAAGCTTGATTTGGTGTGCAAGTAAAGCAGACCTAACGTATGGGGAACGGGGACTGTTGTGAGAAGAAAGATCCCGCTGACAGCAGCCCTCACTGACTCTGTGGTAAAACCAATGCTAACCAGTATGTGACCATATCAAAAGAAAATACGCACAACCACCCACAAACGCAGACCTGAAAGAGAGCATGTTCACAGTTATTTCCATCCAACATTCTCCATCAACGGCTTTCCCGAAAAATATTAATACATTATATATATATATATATATATATATATATATATATATATATATATATATATACACACACACACACACACACACATACATGTATATGTATATATAGGTTTCTAGATATTTATTCAGCAGCAAGAATGAAGAGATGACAGACATGATAAAGACACAAAGTTAAATGAAAATGCAAAATGTTCAGATTTAAATGCAATACGATAGATTTCCGAACTCGCTGTCTGGTCTTGAGGTCAGTTCATGAAGCCCATGAAATATTCGCTTTGCAAGAGACATAAAATCATCAAAAACGTCTCGACAGGAAAGTGGTCGCTAACAAAATTACACAGTTTGCCATCAGTTGTCACGTTACACGCTCTAAATGAATCAACTGTCTGTATTAATATAAAATGTCATGGAAACATGCGACTGATTGTATTTTCGTGGACGGACTAATTTACGTTCTGCTGAGCGGCAGGCGCTCAAAACACCCGTATTTCTGAGACCGGTTTCGCTCAACTGAAATGCAAATTGGAGACTTTGTTCCCAAACTGTTCCCAACAACAACGAGTTTCTTTGGGAGGGAACCACTTTGGTAAGTTAAAAAATATCCCTACAGTTAACGTACTGTAAAATATCATCACCACCACCAAAAGTAAGACTAACATGTTAGTTGCACTGTATTTTTACAGTGGGATTGACTTTCACATTAACTGCTGAGGACCACATTGCTGTGAGAGTCAACTGCCCAGTGATATTTAGGTAGATGGTTTGGATTATCAGGTTTCACACTCCAGCATCAGGTTTGTATTGTACAGTAAAGACAAGGTTATATGGCCACGGAAAGATCCTGCGTGCACTGTTAATTTGGAACAGAGTATGTGAGGTAATTTGTTTGAGAGGTATGTCTTACTCGAAATATGACAAAACAAAATTTTTATGACATGCCGGATGCAATTCCTACGATTCTTGTAATCTGATGCTTTATTTTTATCCCAGAATTCCCGCTGCTATAAAATGAACATTAACCAGTTTAATTCATGCAAAGCAGAACGACCTCCAGAAAAGTAGAAAAATTAGCACCATCTGAGGTAAGTAACACAGATTAAACAACCCATGCCTGCTGTAGCACCATCAATGGGATAAAAATCTAATTACTGCAAAAGAAACACTATTTACTGCCACAGAAACATTGACACAGTTGTTAAGGGAGTAAAATACGGCATCTGAAATGAATCTACCATACAAACCGATATATATATCTCTGAACGAGGTATGAGGGTGGCGAGACTGTCTTAGGAACACAGACGATGAGCAGCAATGAGGTAGGACTGTGACTCTACATGCTTGTTTTCAGACTAAGAATAACCTGAACTTGTGTTTTATCAAAAATACATTTCTTTCACTAGTAGAGCTGAGAATATCGGTTATTAAATATGACTGACTGAGTAGGGTCCTTTATTGTAATCGTGAGCGTGAAAAAAAAAGTCAGAGCGCAACAGGAGGTTGCCTTTCTTGCTATAGCGGAATACTGGGCAGTTTTGGGAATTGCTGTGGCGTATGGGGCGGGTCCTCAGCATTTGATTGACAATCTCAGAATGTAGGTTAGTGAAGCAGACCAAAGCAATACTAACTAATTTTTTTCCCCCAAGAACGTCCACATACTAGTTTTTTGGCATCATAAAGGAACAAAAAAAAAACAAAACAAAAAATGATTTGAGATTTTTCAAACTGAACAATATAGCCATATCCATTATCTAAAGATTAATGCTCTTTTAATACAAAACAGAAAACACAAATCAGAAAACGGAGATGTCGGCAGCACAGCAACACCTTGTAATATCATCTTTTTTCAGTAAAAATATATCTCGGCTGTTTCTTTCCTGTTGGCTTAGCTGTGGACAACCGAAGCAGGGGCCTTTTTTGTGCAAGTTCGTATTCATAAGACTGATCACAAACTGTCCGTTGCTGAGAATCCACTTTGGCTTATTTATAACAGAACGACGCAAACCCCCAACACACATTCAGATCGGACGAAACTCGTTTGACATGACAAAACGTCTCCTGGAACAACTCAGATGATATGTTGATCCCTCAAACATGCTTTGCACCGGACTTGCCGTTTTCTAGAGGCACAGACCAGCTCAAAGATAAGCACCACTATAACACGGCCACTGAAAGCATAGGCACCAGCCTCACCAGTCTCCCAGAAAAGAAAAACACAGCCTCCGCGAGGCTACTGCTTCGCTTTTGTAGCCTTTTAGCCTATAAATACTGTACATGATTGTATTTAAAAGTCGGATTTCCCTGATGGGATTCACTGGTTTGATCTCACAACTGAAGAAACTTTAAATTTTTAATTTTCCTCGGATCTGAACGCCGCTGTGCCCGAATTTAGTCTCGGCGCAGCTGCGAGGCAAAAAAAAAAAAAAAAAAAAAAAAAGTAAGCAAAAGAGCAATACATAATGCTGTAGTCTTTTTCAAGGCAACGATTCCACTAGCAAATCTCCACATAAAAAGTATGACAACATGGACCGATGATAAAGTTTGGCTGTCATTCAACCTCTGCACACCTAAAGCTGTCATTTTCCAGTATACCCGCACAGTACGTACGCTCATTATGGAACATCAAATATTCAATAAGTGTGGCAATACATATCACACAATACAGGAAATATCTACAGAAAAAAAGAAGAAGAGAAAGACATTCAGTGGAACAAAAGAACCTTATTACAATCTGTCCTCTCCCGTAATTACCTTGACATATTGGAGGTACGTCGCTGTAAGAAAGAAAAAAAGGAATCGCTTTCACAGGCTCAAGAGAATGAGAAACAAATGGCTGCTAAACTGCTATTGAGTGGCAGAAAACTGATAGCTGATTTATGATTTCTCGTGAACGTCTTTTCACAAGCATTGTTAAATGTTTATGTTGACTTTTTTTTTTTGTTTTGTTTTAATTGGCTTGAGTAAATCACAACAAAGAAGCCAACACTGATGGATTTTTATACGTTTTTTTCCTCCTTAGGATTAAAGTGCTACGTTGTCGAAGATGGACAATGACTTCCTCAGAACGGAAAGGCGGGCGACGGCTGCCTCTCGACGGAAATGACTCCAAATGAAATGATAGTCCATAAATGACTCACAGTGAGGTGAAATTCATAAATTGAAGTTCTTGAAGCATCAAGATACCTGCGGTAAAAAATCCATGATAGTATCAATTTAAGATATGGGTTTCTGTCATTAGAGATGACGTATCGTGAAGAGCCCTGCATTCTTTGAGAAATATGAGTACCCAGGATCTACGTTAATAGCGAAACGTCACATATACACTGTAAAAGTAGAAATGATTAGAAACTATATATGAACCAGCAAAGATAAAGACAGAATTACAACATTGTCTGACTCGGTTTGGAACCAGAAGCTTAGTGAGATAAGGTGCAGCCTGGATGCAAATGACAAAATGTTGAGAATATACTCCAAATATACACTGAAATTTTCTGCCCACTAATAAAATGTACTTGATTAAAAAAAAAAAAAAAAAAAAAAGAAAACATTAAAAATATGGGAGGCTTTTGTGTGGCAGATCTGTGATCTGTTAATTCACAGTAAGCGATATGGCATCACAGTCAAGAAACCAAATCTGCAAGAGATCGTTACACCGACAAGCCACACAGACTGTTTGTGATGAAAATAAAGACGACAAGGGGAGACAAAGGACTAAAGTGTGGATGGCATGGCTCATTGTAAGTTGTCACGATATCTTATTTCCTCCCCTAACGAGTGCTCCCTCTACAGGTGGCCAGAGCCGAGACCCTGCGGTTGGTGCGACCAGAAGGATGAGGCTAATGTGTAACTCCCAAGCACTGCTGACAGTTTTACCCACGTCTGCACACGGCGCCTGGCATCTCTCCACACTCACACCAAAGTGCAGTTAAAGCAATATCAGCTCATATTACAATCACAGCTTGCTATAAAACAGAGAACACAGTTCCCAATGATTGCCAGCTGGAAAAAGGCCCTGCAGCCTAGCTCAGATTTCCACTTACCCTCCGTCCCAAGTGCAATTTACGGCTGGTAAAAGGTCTTAGGTGGTCTCCATCTCTGTAGACCCGATAATACAATAACTCCTGTCCCATGGCTAGTCCATCAAGTACACTGAAATCAAATTGGATGTGCTCTTGTTGTTTACAAGAATCTTATTTTATACTTTACGTCATTTTTAATGCATTGTCGTCAACTGTGTGCTTTTGTACACAACAAGACATCTGCAATATTACGAATTCAAGTATACTTCAAAATACGGCATTAAATACTCTATTCAGAGTTGAATCTGAAAAAAATGTAAAGAGAATGTGAATTACTGGTGGGTATTTCTTTAGGCACCAAACTTTACTCAAACGCATTTGTTTTGTTAAAACATACACTGCTATTCAAAGGCTGATAAGATTTTTAAAAAAGAAATTAATACTTTTAGTCAAAAGACATATTTTAAATAAATGTCATTATTTTGAACATTTTATTCATTAATGAATACTGATTTTTTCCCAAGTACTCACTAAAATATTAAGCGCCACAATTGTTATTAATATTAACAGTAAAAGAAAAGTATTTGAGTACCAAATGATCATATTAGAACGATTTAGGAAAATTTGTAATAATATTTCACTAATGTACTTTTTTACTGTATATTTTTAGCAAAAACATAAAAAAAAAGAAAAGAAATCTTACCGACCCCAGTAGTGTAAATTACTTGAAAACACATCATTATAAATTACAACTTTTAAACCACAGAAATCTCCCAACAGGCAGCATACAGCCTGAAACAAACATAAGAAGTCCACTAATGCTCTGGAAAAAAACTCTAAATTTAACATTTAAAAATGATTTGTTCACCTTTTTATGGCTCGTCTTTAAACACAAGCTGCTGTCCATCTTCCAGGATAACCGTTTAACACCACTGACTACACGCGACCTCTCCACCCCTAACAACCATCAAGAACAACAACGGACCATCAGTAGTCATCTCAGGAAAGCAATTAACGGGAGCAATTAGGCCTAGATTGATTAATTAAATCAATCGTTCATTAAGACGACGCAGGGTGTGACCCTGTTTAAAAGTGCAACTCTTTATGTTAAGTACCTTTAGCAGATGGTCCCTCTGAAGTGACCTACCTCCCCTTAAGACTCCGACTCTAAGCCAGCATTTATGACACCTTGCAAACATCCTCCTGAAACAAGAAGGCTTCTCCTGAAGGGAAGCCTCTTTAGTACATTAGGACATGTTCTGACACAGAACACAAGCTGATGTGCCAAACACATTTTTCTCACACACGATTTAAAGGATCGCTCCTGTCTATCAGGCATAATATCCGACCCACCCCGAGAACCCCCATCAAAGCTTACAAAAACCCGCCCCATTCACTCACAGAATGCACGCCAGCATGCTAAGGCAGTGTGGAGAGAGGTAAAACTGTCAGACAGGCTGTAAAACAGAGTCTACGAGAGTAAAAGACAGAGAGGTCTTGGGAGGGCATCGGTGGAAATCTCAATTGGCAGCGCCGGTGATTATGTGCACCTTCTCCACCAGAAGTCCTTGAGGAGTAGAATGAGCTATGGTGACAACTTCAGCGCCCCCTACAGACCGTCGTAGGGGAAGTTTTCCATCTTCACCGTCTGCTGGATGAGAAGCTTAGACTCTCGCCGTTCCTCATTCTTAATAGATTTGTTGATATCCATGATCTTTTCGCAGATGTATTTGTTCACTTTGGATAATCGCTGGGTGATCTCTGCACTGTCAGCTGTTTCTTGAGACACACGGTCATACAGACACTCTGAAACGAAATATCACACTTCAAATTAGCAAAGAAAACAGCTGTTTCCTGGAACACACGGTCATGCAGACACTCAAAAGAAATATTAGCAAATGAATTCTATCAGCAGAACCAGAAATGTACCCCCCCAACCTATTTCTAATAACAAATCTAGTAAAAAAAAAATAGTGGGTTTACCTCGAACAATTTTGAGCTTGCTTGGTGAGAGAGGTGGTTTGGGCAGGGCGTCTTTCTTCTTCTTCGTTGCGACGCCAGTCACGCTGCGGTTCTTCAAGGTTTCAGTGCCCCAGATCATCACCGCCAGGTTTTTGGTGAATTTTGAGTCTCCCTGTGTCCGTTGTAGCTGGTGCCATTTCTCCTCCTCCACCCAAATACCTCCACCCAAATGCACCTGCAAGAGACATACTCTTTTTCAAATATGCAACATACACACTGTCACTGACAAGATTTTGCTTTCACATTCTGCCACTTCAGTGCCATTTGGTCTATTCCCCAAAGTGTGTCTGAAACATGGTAGCCTTCCTTTCACAACGAATTAAACAGCTCTGTTTATGGAGGATGAAATGCAAGATTGTATGTGATTCAGATTTAAGCTTGTTAACTGCTGTTTGTGCTGCATGTATTACAGTCGTGCTCCTATATATTGTGTTTTCATAAACCTTGCTTATCCTGCCATTAATTAAAAAAAAAAAATCTAAATCATTATTTAGTACTGACTTGAGCACCTACCTATTGAGATTGACACACACACACACACACACACACACACATACATATATATATATAAATAATGATCTGTATTACTTTAAATAAATAAAATAAAAAAAAACTTTTCACCAATAATTTTCCACGACCTTTCTAGGTGTTTGCAAGCCAGGTTTTACACTACTCAGGAGAAATAATTAGCTGATGAAATCTTTTACAGCAAAGCATAACCAGACAATATATATTCATTATAGAAATGACTTTTTGACAATTTTTCCATGGCCATGAGAACCCTATCCAGTGAAGCTACTGGTGTTTTGTGCCCTGCCGCATACCCTCTGAGATCTAGGTACTGATCACCACATACAAGAGACGTGTCACACATAACTTCAGTGGTGAGGTGTCTGGGTTCATTAAATGCAGTAATATGTTTTGACAGATGCCAGACCAGAGTGTTGACTTTTAAGCCACACTGTGGAGGACACGGCCCAAAAAGCCATCAGGTGGATTGATGGGCAGCTGGTGAGTAACAGCTGAGGTAATGTGCCTTCTGCTTTGTCACCCTGAGCAGTCTTCAGGCTCGGATCCAGTGGCTTTTCCCCAATGCAACTAATGTGCTTTAGGCCCTGGTCCAGCAGACAAGCTTTTCACTGCTCTTAACTTAGAGGAGATTTGCTTTTCTACGGCTACCTGTCACTCAGTGCAATTCCTGTGGTACAAATAATTAATGCCGGATATGTGTGCGTATGTGTAAGGGCCTAATTTGCTTTTGTTCTTCACGCTTGAACTGAGAACCCTTTCAGCATGTAACACAAATTCCCCCCTGTCATGCGAGGCAGGCGGAGGAACGCAAAATGCGGACCCGATGTCTGCTAACAGGGCTCAAAATCACAGCAAGCGTTCTGGTTAAAAGGCCCTTTGAGACTGACGGGGGGAAGGTTGTAGAAGGGATTTCGCTAGTCAATTAGACAAACCAAACACCACTGCAAAACATTAAAAGAAACATTGAATTGCACTAAGGCAAGGAGCAATGGCACAATCACTAAATTGTCTTGTTTATACAACAGTTAGTGTCTGTATTAAACTAATGGCCGATATCAAGTCACTTTTCTTGAATGAATAACACATGCATTTATCAAGTAAATATCAACGTTGACCATAACTTTATAAGGTCTCAACACAATTGACATGCTGTTATTTAACAAATATATAGAATGAAGTGTAAGTTATACATAATATATACTACCGTTTAAAAGTTTGGGGTCAGCAAGATGTTGAAAACAGTTGCGCTGCCTAATATTTATGGTGATTTTTTTAAATTTAAGAATAAAAAGGTAGTGTCTATGCACTAAAAATACGGTGATCGGCTGCTTTCCTGCTAAAAAAAGACTAGAACGTATAAAGTAAGTTTGGGGCATTGAGTATTTTTGGGATGTTTGAGAATCAGTTACCATTGAAAAAATAGTAGAAACACACACGACTACGTACTTTTCCATCATTGAAGGTGTAGACAGTTCTGGGGGATGGGGAGTGGGTGGAGCTAGTGTTGGCTTCCTCTTGACACACCTCCTGTGGTTCACTGATCGGCTCCACCACCTCTGCTTTGATTGTCTGTGTGCCATTGTCATGCATCGGCTCTGTATGAAGCAAAGCAAAACACTGCTTACTCTTCAGTACAGCATAGTCTAACAGGAGAAAGATGAGTGTAATCGTGAGAAAGTGTTGACAGCAGACGTCCCCCGCTCTCTAATGAGAGTTTTGAATTCAGTCTTGAATTCAGTCCAGTCCTGGCCAGCTCCCTTTAAAGAGCTGCCTGAAACATGGCTCTCCAGTGCCTCAAGACAACCGGGTCATTTTAGCTCAGTAAGCTGGCTTGGTAGCTGGCCGCACTAAGCTCTAATGTATCTGTTGAGTTTTAATATCGGTCAGTGCACTGCACGTCTGACCCTAAAGAACCCTGGCCGGTCTAATCTTCAGCCTGCTCCACCAGCTCGCTCCAGACCACAGTCTGTTTCCCCCCCAAACACACACACACACACACACACACACACACACACACACACACACACACACACACACACAGGCACAGCAGCTGGCCGGGATACTGGCCTGAGCGCTCTGGACACCATGTCCTCTTTAAGCAGCCTGTACTGTAGTCTTCATCTGAGTGATTTATCAGTCCCTGCAGCTCAGAACTATGTGGAAAATGTAATAACATTAAAAATGTTAAACTATTAGGGCTGCCAATTTAACATGCTAACTTGACACAATTAATTAAAGAGATAAAAGCAATGGTTAAAGTGATTTCTTTTTACAAAAAAATAGTGCAAAACATGTTTTGTAGAATGCAACATGGATTGCTGTGGACTGCCGGATGATAGACTTGTGTTTAATAATGACAATATAATACTATATTGTTTTACAACCATTTCTTGTAAAGTCTATTTAATGTTTTCTGCCATACTGATATAATGACTGTGAATTATCTTCATTTAGAGAAAATATTGATGCGTGCGATTAATTTGATTAATTAATAACATAATTACATGACATAATTAATTACTTGATATGCAGAATATTAATTAAGTACTTGCTATGCTAAATAATTATCAAATTAATCAAATGATGAACATTTTAATTGACTGGCAGCCCTAAAAATTACACAAGAGCGCATTTAAATTGCTGTCTGAACATGCTGTAAGTCCTTGATCTCGTCTGCTCTGAACTGGACACTAAATACGTCACTCACACTATTGCCTACTTAAATCTGACTAGTCATTGCTATTAAGTGAAAAAAAGCTCTATGTAGCCTTAAAAATGCTACCAAGCAAAATTAGGCTGTAAAGCAAAATGGATAATTCTGATAATAAAATCAGATTGAATTGAGCCATGCTTGAAGCGGTTACAATATAAAATGACAATGACAAGGCCTTTTAAGCACACATTTACAATACAGATAGTTTGAAGGTTTAGGCTTCAATCGAAACAATGAATTTCTAAGATTCAATTTACAATCGATCTTCTGCATCAGATGTTAACGAGTCGTTGCAAATATGTTAAAATTGCATACAGTTTCATTGCATCAGTGTTGGTGTGAACATGCCTTTAGTTTGTCAAGTGTGCCGATACATATGATTCATGCAAATCTCACCGCTGCCAAGCCTCATGAGCAGGACATCCTGTAGGCGTCGATTGAAATCACGCAGCTCCTTGACTTCAGTCAGAAGACTGCCATACTCCTTAAGCTTCTTGGCCTGCTGCAGCAGCTGCCTGCGTGTGCGCTCCAGTTCCTGCTGCAGGCGTCTCATTTCCTCTTCCTGCTGCCTGTAGCTGTGCACCAGCTCCTCGTACAGAACGCGAGGCACCACGGCCTCGTCCTGCTCTTCCTCTTCCTCTGTTGTGAGTCTGTCCAGCTCCTCTCCCTCAGTGCAGGAGTTGACTGCGTTCCTCTCCAGCCGTGCCACCACAGCAGCCAGGCTCTTTGAGGAGTTGGAACTGGCCCTCTGCTGTTCCTGTGACTGGACCTGCATCACAACATTCAGCATCTTGACCAGTGCAAAATGTGTGCCAGTAAATAACAACAAACTACTTATTTTATGGATATCGGTCTACCTTTCTCCAGTGTAAGCTTTAACTTAAACAAAGATTCACATTTTACACATTCACATTACAAAGGGCTAATTTCATAATATCAATTTCCTTGCTCATTTCAATTCACTGAAAATGAGCAGCCCAGCACTGGGATGTCACATGAATGCATTGACACATGACTCTCCAAGCTTCCCGCTTCTGGCTCATTGTTTTTAATGTGTGTGTGTGTGTTAAAAATATATATGTCTACTGAAATAAAATTCAACTTGAAAAGCTGGACTGCTCTATAATGACATACAGTATAAATACGCAAAATAATTATATAATATACCTGCTGATTTTATTGTATACAATTAAAATGAATAAAACTGATATATAATAAAACTCTTACATGAGTGAAACACATGGACTTTTTGGTAACCAGCTAAAACTGCCAGATTAAACAGGCTTGAAACGTTTAATATTCAGCAAGCGTCAAAACATGTTCTAGCATTTTGTCGTGTTTTGCTTACGGAATATAAAATACACTTTTAATATTGGTAGAAAATCCCTGTTGAGCCATTAGTGATCTGTCCACATATTCCCTATCTACAAATCCAGACCAGTAACTGCAAGCTTGTAAATATCTTACACTCTCCCAAATCTTAAAATCTTTCTTAAAAACCCAAATACCAACCTTTTTATGTCTAAGGGGCATTCTCTCCTCGCCAAAATGATTCTCCACTGTGTTCCTGTTCGACATCTTGGGTATTTTCATCTTCTTTTGCATAATACTGTGCTCAAATTCTTCAATGCTTTCTAAAAAAGGAGAAGGGGAATCAAGTCAGGGATGCAAATATTTCATCTCTTTGCTCTGGAATAATGATACAGTAAAAACAAGGACACATCAGCAAGAGAAACATTTTATGAGTTTGGTGGAGAAGGTTCCCAGTAACCTTGTAGTGACACAGATGACTAGCTATTGTTGCAATAAACTATTAATGGAGCGTTTAACTTTGCAAAGCGACGTTGACGGTGCAGCATCAATATGATTTTGACAGGCGGGGTCGTCACAGCTGTCGCTGTGTGATGCAGTGTCAAGTACCCAAGGCCACTTGGAGAAGACATCCCATATAAATGTGCCTACCTAACCCCTTATCATGTCAAGTGGAAAATGCCCTCAATCATCATCCTAAGATCTTGAATGTTAACTACGTATTAAAAGTTTTAAACTGGCCAGGTATGAGATATGAGCCTCAAGGTCGGCCACAACAGATTGCAGACTGCTTAAGTTAAAGCAACTGATTTAAAAGCTGTACTGGACTCCAGACTTCTGTCCCTAACGAGATCAGGTTTGTAAGACCAGGTTGAGCCACACATGTAGATTAGTAATGTATCTAAATAGACTTGATTGAAAAGTGGCAGGAGTGAAAGTGGTTGGAGGTTTTTATAACTTGAGCTGAAACAGGAAGTGTCACATGATAACAGATGTGCCACCAGCACTGATTTGAACCACACATAATACTCTGACAACTGACATGATATAATTTAACAGTATAATACGCTGACGTAAGGTTTGAAGCAAACTGTAGGGCGTCAAAAAAAAAAACGACTAAAAAATAAGCCTTACCTGGCTAGCTAATGTGATGACAGTAACCTAGCTGCTAGAGCTAAAAACAAAAAACCGTTGCAATCCACAACTTTCTAGTTACCAAATCTGCTTTTTCGTATCTTTATTAGTTTAAAAAAGACTGCTACAGTGATTTCATTCGAGTGCTAGCTCTTATGCACCGCCGATAAATGAAGGAAACGTTAGCAGCAGGCTAACAATCGCTTAGCATCCTGAGCCTCTCTCTGCTTTAAAACCCTCTTATCTTCCGTTTCTACTTTCACGAACTTGTTCAGACGTTTTCGACACGCGTTACCTTTAGTTTATATTCAGATTGCTGGCATTGTCAAGCACAGACACTATTACGTCTCTCTATTACACAAACCCCGCAATCACGACGAGCTAAAAACACCAGAACAATCAAGAAGACATCAAACCTGACATAGTCGCCGTCTACACCCATTTATCACATGAAAACATTCAGGTTATATCATTCATTTTTTTCTTAACACGCCAATACATGCGTGTTAAAGCATGTTCTTGCAGCTCATGTCAAATTAAAATGACAATGTGTGTGGTAACTTTTCACATTACGCCACAAATATAATATAATGCTTCACAGAAAATGTTTCATGCACATGCTAATAAAAAATATGATTTATATCAAAGTTGCATGACATTTCATATAACGTCGTTAAGCTTTGATATACCGTAGTATGCGTGTTACTGTTATTTATGACGGTTATTATTATAGTTAATAAGAAGAGAAGAACAGAACTCACCTGCCAGGGCGAGGATGTGTGCTTTGGCAGGCTGGCCTGCGCCTCTCAGCACCACATACACCTTCTGATCATCAAAATCTCTTTTGTGCACAGGCTGGAAATCTTTCACGTCTGACACAGGTAACGCGTAGCACATATCGTCCTCCAAGAAACGCACGAAAGCGTACATTATTTTTGCTCTTTGGTCCCTGCTCTTTGGGATAGGGCTTGACAGTTTCCCTCAAAAAAGATATTAAAAAAACACATATAAACACAAAGAGGGGGGAGACAGTGGGGAGGCCTCTGCGATCGACTGCTTCTGTCTGACTGGTGCGTATCAGTTGAGGAAATGCAGAGTCTGGTCGCCACAGACTGTACTAATCAAAACAGATGTGACGAGATGTTTATTTTGGGGGGTTATGTCGTTTGCCCTTAATTATATAAAAATAAAATAAATAGTAATAGAAAACAAGATTAATAATCCCGGCAGTTATAGTATAAAACAGGATAGTATATCATTAATAATAATAATTCCCATTTCTAAAATAGATTCAAAGTGTATATTGCCATGTGCACAGTAGTTTCCTTGTACAATGAAATTAATTAAATAATATGTAAATAAAAGGTCAATTTTGTTGTTGTTGTAAATGCCTGTTAATGCCATATATATATACATATATAAATATATATATATATACATATATATATATATATATATATATATATATACATATATATATATATATATATATATATATAAATATATATATATATATATATATATACGTATATATATATATATATATATATATATACGTATATATATATATATATATATATATATATATATATATATATATATATATATATATATATATATATATATATATATATATATATATATATATATATACGTATATATATATATATATATATATATATATATATATATATATATATATATATATATATATATATATATATATATATATATATATATATATATATATATATATATATATATATATATATATATATATATATATATATATATATATATATATATATATATATATATATATATATATATATATATATATATATATATATATATATATATATATATATATATATATATATATATATATATATATATATATATGTATATATATATATATATATATATATATATATATATATATATATATATATATATATATATATATATATATATATATATATATATATATGTATGTATATATATATATATATATATATATATATATATATATATATATATATATATATATATATATATATATATATATATATATATATATATATATATATATATATATATATATATATGTGTGTGTGTGTGTGTGTGTGTGTGTGTGTGTATGTGTGTAATTTTTTTCTGATTACCGCTTACAGCTCATGAAAATCAAAGAATTTGTATTTCAAAATATTAGAATATTCCCCAAGATAGATAAATAAATAAAAATGATGTGCACACCAGAAAAACTCAATTTCTAGAAAAAGCAGTGGTTCCCAACAATGTTCCTCGACACCCCCCAACACTACTCCTGCGTCCCAATGTGCATACTATCCATCCTATTTGCCTTAAATAGTTTTAAAAGATCTCACAGAATTTAGCATGGATAGTATGTGCATTGGGACGTAGGGCTCATGGTTTCCTTGTCTTCTTAATCTCACACACATTCATCAGACTACAAGCATTAAATTGGGTATGTCTGAATAGGGAGACATACAAAATGTTCAGGGCAGGTGGTCCTTCAAGACAGGTTTGTGAACGACTGCTTTATAGTATGTTCACTTATGCATTTAATAATTGGCCTTGGCTCCTTTAGCACAAACTCCATCACCAGTGAGGTGTGAATGGAAGCAATCCGCCTGTGGCACTGCTGAGGCACTTTTGAGCCTTCAGCTCGTCTGTGTTGAAAATATCCCATAGATTTCACATGGGGTTCAAGTCAGGCATGTTGACTGGCCAATCAAGCACAGTAATATCATGGTCAGCAAACCACCTGGAAGTGGTTTTGGCATTGTGTGGGCAGGTGCTAAATTCCTGCTGGAAAAGAAAATCAGCATCTCCATAAAGCTTGTCAGCAGATGGAAGCATGTCCAGGTACTGCACCGACTTTGGGCTTTATAAAATACAATGGACCAACACCAGCAGACATCATGGCACTCCAAATCATCACTGACTTCAGAAACGTCATACTGGACTTCAAGCAGCTTGGATTCTGTGACACTCCAGTCTTCTTCCATACTCCAAACCTCTATTTCCGAATGAAATGCAAAATTTACTTTTATCTGAAAAGAGCAGTGATCCAGTTCATTTTCTTCTTAGCCCAGGTAGGATGCTTCTGACGTTGTTTCTGTTTCATAAGTGGCTTGGTAGCCCTTCTCTGTAATAAAGGTTCTCTGTGAAAGGCCACCCTTTCCGTAATGAACTTCTGCAACCCTCTTCATGGAGACTGTCAATGATTGTCTTCTGGACCATTGCCAAGTCAGCAAACTTTTGAAATGTTTTACTTTACATGTAATAAATCTAGAATGTTACAAAAAAAAACCCCACGATATTCAATTTTTTAAGATGCTTCTGTATTTTGAACCATGCCATACACTTTAAATATAAATTTTTTTGTAGAAGCTATTTTTGTTGTATAATATAATAGATAAAACTGCCACTTGCTCTGTTTCAAGAGCATGTTTCAAAACAAACCCAGTCCAAGTCAATTCTAAGAAATGTGATTCAGTCCAGCAGACCCAACATGGAAATACTGTGGGCTGAATGCTCCCATTGTTGCAGCTTTTTAAGGAGCGCTGGAGATTCACCGCAGTGTTTTGTATGTGGTCTATTATGTGGAACATCAACATAAGTGTAAGGATCACAAGTCAAGGATGAAAAAGGCCCATGCCTGCCTGCTAGCACACTGTGGTTTTCTATCTCTGGGTATCCAGTGCAGCATCTCCGTTAATGCATTTTCAATATCTCTCATATCCCTCTTATACAGCACAAGAAAAATCTTTCAGGCAGCCAATCATTACCATAATCGATTCATTCACCCATTACTTTTGCTCTGCACCAATGGTCTCAGCTGAATGCTGTGAGGGAAGAGGTATTCTTCAGGATCACACTCAACTGTATCAGTGTTTCTGCCTGCATGCTGTTTTGCGATCCCTGCCATTCTCTGTTCGTTGTTTCTCTCCAGATGACAAAGGCTATCTGACAGAGGAGAAACATTTTGTTATTGTAAAACAGGCAGGTTGTTATACAAAAGGACGGATTTCTTCACTTGTACTTTAATAACGAGAAAGGCACAGTCAATAAATGGCACTAACAATTCGTTCTGCTTCGCCTGCCGTAATTGAAAAGTAAGTGATGCAGAACTTTGGATGCTTTGCCCTTTCTTCTTTTTTCTCTCCATTTATTTCCTTTCATTTTATGTCAGTGTTTGAGTAAGATCTGCCATCAAGTCCTGAGCCGAAAGTGCAGAGATGAGGTTTGCTCCAGGGATAAGACGTGTGCTTATGCTACCGGAGATGAGGACAGACTGCAGGATTCATGAGGCCAACAGACAGAATGTACTTTCTGTCTATCTCTTCTGCTAAACGCCACATATGCAAAATGACAGTGATTGTGTCATGAGCTATACACACAGTACATCTGAAGACCTCTGGGCTGGACTGGGGCCCGTGACGTGTTGCTGGGCAGAGCGGTGTAACTGATGCACTGTGAGTGGACTTTGCAGAGATGGGCTCAGCGCGCAGCGAAAGGATTATTCTTAATCTAATCTGCCCCTCAATGGTTGGCTAGTCGTGTACTCAGAAACCGCTCCAATAAGACTACCCAGATCCCCTGGCTGATGCGTTCAAGTGGCTCCAGTTCAGGACAGAATGTATCAAATGCGAAATTTGCAACTAAATTCCAAGCTGTTGTGAGGAACTTTCCAGCAAACAGGTCTGGAATTTTATTTGAAGCAATAGTTCGCCCAAATATGAAGTCTGTCACTCATTTTCATCTCTTCCAAACTTTTTTTTTCTTCTGCAAAATACAAAGGAATTCAGTTTCAACAGTTTGACCATACAATGTTGACTTTCATTGTATAAATCAAACTCTTTTTCAGAAGATTGTCTTCTGTATTTTGTAGAGGACAGGTTAGAAAGAAAATGATGACATATTTTTGTTGCTTTAATCTGAATGCTTTAACATACAGTATGGCACACTAAAGTGGAAACCCTTCAGGAGTTTCAAAGTCATCATTGGATTGGTTGAATTATACAGGATATCTTGAAGATGTGCATGTTGCGTTCTTTAACGTTCCATCTAGAAACAGAATTGCCATGACGCCAAACTCCCTCACAAAAGAAGAAAGCCACCATATTTACAACTGCGATGATTAGCGCTTATCAGGATCAACTAAATGCTGGATTTTCAAAAGTATGTGAAATATTTAAATTTACATTTCCATGCCCAAAAGTGATGCAAAACAAAACAAACTTTTGTTTGACATGTCGGTTTCAATTGCTTCATTGGCCAATCAACATTACCATGGAATCCAGACCTTTAGGCATCAGTCTGAAGGTCTGGCTATGTTAGACTAATGTGAGCTTAGCATTATACATTGAAATATGAAAGTGAATGGGAAAGTGAAGAAAAATATAGACCAGATGTGAGAATCCAGAAAAGAAAAACTAAAAAGAGATTTATGTACAGTACAGTGGAATTATTTGTTGAATAATGTGTTAAATCAGCTTTTACACATTTTTACACTTTCACAAAGGAAAAAGTCTATAATAGCAAAGCATGGATACTAAAGGTCATGGGTTCAATTTCCAGGAAACTGATTAAAAATAAATCACATTGCAATGTTTTTATGATGGATAAAACTAGAGCATGACAGAAAATTTCTCAAAGTGACTGATAATGATTATTTGTAGCGGCTCACAGTGTTATCCTCATCATTTTCAATCCAGTGCATTTCATATCATTCTTATAAATAAAAAATACCACACAGAGGCAAAATGAAAGCTAAATATGTCATCAAGACATTCAATACAAAGATCAGGCCAAGAGCTGATGGGAGACAATCATGTCATTTTGAATTTTAGCACAAGAGCAAAACCTCTCACGCAAAACTCATGAAAACAGATCAAATAACACCGCGGTTTCGCCCGGCGCTCTCTCACGCACAGTTATCAAACAATGAGCACTCGAACTAAGTGTCTGCTCCCCCTCCACCTCTAAACACACACTTAGACTGGTGATGGTGCCTCATAAACTGTTTGGCAGTGTCGACATTATCAGCGGCTCAGAGTCAGACATCATGTCCCTCCAATTAGAGCTTCACAGCTCCCCTCATTCATCTTTATTGGTGATACATTAGCCACCATTAAATAAAAGACATGGGATAATCTCCATAATGATGTGGATGATGAAGCCGAGTGTCGGAGAGGGAGGTAGGAGCTCTGTGACTAGAATAGGAAAGAGGGTGGGTGTCGGGCGAGATGATGGTGGTGGGCATGTTTTGGGTCGGTGCCCGGGAGAGGATGAGGATGGGGATGAAGGTGGGGAGGGATGGACATGAGGAGCTGTGACAGCAGCATTAGCTGGGAACACATTAGCCATTAGCACGCAGCCAATCAAAACAGCACACCTGTGCCAATCAGGGAGACGGACAGACGCTTGTCCAGGTGCGCGTGTGTATGCGAGCTTCAGTGCTGGCTGGCTAAGTATAGAACCAGACGGCAAGCTCCAAACCTGCCATTTTTGCCAGAATCTGTGAAGCACAGAGGGGGACAGCAGGGATCGTTTAGAGAACATTAGAAATATGCTTTAAAATAACGGCTCCTGCATGTTCAGGGAAAAAGTCACTGCGTTTCAGGTTGGGTAAAAGTTGGCGGCGGTGGCGTCTTCTATTGACCGGCAACTTACAAGGCAATGATCTCTTCTTGTTTAATTGAACTGCCCTTAATTACGTTACTTTATTTTGTCCTTTAATTAGTGCCTCATGAATAATTGATTAGCCGTGAAGTCATCAGTCGGGCAATAAAAAAAGTGATAGCGCGTGAAATGAACAGTAGCCCTGAAACGGAGCTCTGCGTGCCACTGCCCTGAGAAAGACTTCAAAACTGACAGGCCGAGCAGACGCAAACTATATTGTATAACCGCTCCTCAATCCCTTCATCAAATATTTACAGGGGTATCATTGCCAGCACGGTGTCCCGCTGAGCTTTCTCCGAGTGGCGGCAGGGGGGACATTGATCTTCCTTTTAAAGAACAAACGAGAGCTTTAGAGATGTTTCTTATACTTTGGCCCTGTTTGGTGTGATTCATCTGGATTTCTCTGGGGCGTACGCTATCGATTCGGCCGGGTCAAGAATCTGCATCGCCTCCCAAACCTCCAAATATGATCTCTGGGCCGCATTAATATGAAAGACTAGACTGCGCTTTTCCCCTTCGTCCTGGATAATGTCAGACTATCGCTGCGCGGACACTTCATTTGTCCTCATTGTGCGCAGACGATAAACTGTGAATATTTGATTGCTTGGAGCTGATTACTGGATCCATCTGTGTGATAAAGACACGTCAGAAAGAAGTCATAAAGGGTTCACTGGCAAAAATGACCATATATAATCATTATGCTTTTGTCAAATAGATATAGATTGTCAGATTGGAATCTGAGGACTGAAACTGGTAGCATTTAATATTTATATAGAGCAAAATTACATAAAAGGGATGAAAATAAGTCATCAAGAGTTTTCTGCCAAATGCTAAATGAAGAAACATCTACGGTCTCTGAGAAGGAAGTCTCAAAGGTTTTTCCCCCCTAAAATACACTTTTTATAACTATAAAGTGGTATATAATTATGTGAAATATCTGCAATGTAGTATTAAATTAAGTACTCTAAATCTAATTTAAAATCTTTACAGACTAACTTTTACTTCCACATCTGATGTAAATTGTACAAAAAAAGGTAATACAAATTGAACTTTCAAGCACACTTTAAAGGCCAATCAAATGAAGAGCTGATTGTACAATGTTTAATCAGTTAACCCAGCTACCCACACAGACATAAACACACAAAACACAATAGCACTAATTATTTTTGTCCTACAATAACAGAAATTATTCTAAATTGAAAATGAACTCAAGATGTCACAACACATGTTGCTTGACAACGGCATCAACTTATGCAACGGTAATAAACCTAGCAAACTGAGAAAACCAACCTTAATAATTATTCATGCCCCAGTGCTTGCTGGGAACACCTACATTGTAAAGTTAATAAGATTTTACTTTTCTGAATTTCTAAATTTTTTATTTTGATAGGATGCAAGATTGCAATGGAAATTTGTGTGCAAGAAAGTGAAATTAAAATGAATGTAATTCATACTGTTCATAATGATAGATAGATAGATGCTCCTATATATTCTAATATATTCTTATGATCAAATATATTAAATATAAGATATATATATATATATGTACATATATATGTACAAAAACACATGTATGTGTGTATGTAGATATATAGATGATGTGTGTATATAGATAATCGATAACTCAATGTTATAGGCGCTGACACAGATTTTGCTCATTTGCTGTTTGATAAGACATCTGATAACAAGACGGCCTCATACACTCACAGCATGACATAACACTTCAGGAGCAATTCTTGTCATCCTGGTTCTCATCCTCTCTTAAGCAGTCTCAGCTCTTCAGCCCTAATGAGAAGTGACATAATGTTTACCAAGAGTAGCTAATTTCTTGTCTAGATTTACTAGGTGTGCTAATATGACAGCGGTAAAATCGAGGCCTATAGTTGGCCATCACTGTGTGCTAATGTTTGAGTGTGAGTAGGTGGATCCGATAACAGGGCAGCGGCAGGTGGAGCGTGAGAGTGAACCACTCTTTGTTGAGCCGACACAAACATAAACACACACCAACGCATGCCACCATTTCACCAGGAAAGGAATTAATGAAGTGACCCTGCAAACGAGGCCTGGCGGTAACCAGGTAACCACATCAAGTCTCCTCTCAAGCTAGCAGCTGAGAACGAATGGAAAAAATCAGTAGAGAAGGAGCGGGGGTAGTTCAGTGCGAGTGTGATGAAGTCTCACAGGATTATCCCTGTTTCTTTCTCTCAATCACTGTTTCTTTGTCCCCTCTCTGACTGTGTAGGTTCCTTATCTCAACTAACCTCTATTATTCGCTCTCTAGCAGCAAACCAACGGCCATTGTTTAAAAAGTCAACTGTTGTTTGTGACACATTTCACTACCTGTATGTATGTATTCCTGAAAGAAACAGTATTTGACAAAAAAAAAAAAAAAAAAAAATTAGATCAAAATTAGGGGTAAGACTTTTAAATGTTTTTAAAAAGAAGTCTAAACTAAGGCTGCATTTATTTAAGCAAAGGCACAGTAATATTACTACAATTTAAAATAGAACTTTTCTTTTATTATATTTTATATTGTAATTTTTCCTGTAATGCAAAGCTGAATTTTCAGCATCACTCTTCTATGTCACACGATGCTTCAGAAGTCATTATAATATACTGATTTGATGCTTACCAAACAGCGCACTGCTTCTTCAAATAACATCAAGTTTTTCATATGAATGTGTCTATACATCAGTGGTACCTGAATACTTTTAAATAAATGAAGTAAAGATAACATTTTTATTAGACATAAGGCTCCAAACGCGTTTCCTTCGTTCCAGTCAAATGCAGTACTTCAATCTATAAGTCCATCGTAATGTTTGCTTTGGAAACAATATCTATTCATATATTAATGATAATCATATGTTTGTCTCAAGTGGAACCCCGCTTTCTGTATATGATGATTGGCTGAGCCCTCAAATGTCTTCGCAACAACGACTGACATTGTTTTGAAACATAAGTGCACAAACAGTGCGCCTTTTGGTTTAGCATCGAAATGTAGATGCAATTATTTAGCTTGATTAAATTAAGAGCCAAATTTACTAACAGCATGCATCAGCGCAAAGTCTTTTGGCGTTAAAATAGCACTGTCAGGATTTACAAAAGACACACAGTGTACAATTAGTGCTGAAAAAGCGTGCACAGTTATTTTTTGCACCTGAATTGAATATGCATTTGTAGGAGTTTCCCTTTCAGATGCAAAACGTATCGGAGGATATGAATAATGCAATGCACGTTTGCACGTCAAATTACTTGTATTTGTGCCATTATGTAACACCCCTCTCCCCCCAAAAACCATGTCTTTAGGCAGGCGGTAATTTGTGCTGCTCTTGGTAGATTTCACTGGCCATTATGTTCATAGTTCTCCCCTCCAAACAGTGCTTTTATGGAATTGTGCGCTACTGTTCATTTGCAGTGTTTAATAAACCTTGCTTTAACTATCTTCATTTCTTTGTATTAGTTTATGAATCAGCTTTCAGTAGCAACAAATAAAAACAGTACACCTTTCGTCATTGATGAGTTATTTCCCACCACTGCAGAAAATAACAAAAGGTCCCTTGACCTGAAATTTCACTTTTTTTCCCCCTTATGGACTCGTTGCACTTGGCAACGGCAGCGGCCCTGGTGACAACGAAACAGTCATCGCTGTCTAGTCTGTCTCCGCAGAATGGCTGCTAAAACACTATTTACATTTTACCACATTTCTTCCCTTTTCTCGCGCAAACAAACACGCATACGTACAAATGGCAAGCCGTGAAAAGAGAAAGACAAGTTAATAGCAAACAGCACACTGCATTTTCATTTAGTATCTTTAGCGTGTTTTGTTTTTCACACGGCGAACAGAAAAACCCATGGCTGATTATGTGAAGAAGGCGTGAAATTGTGATATTTGCATGGCTGGGGATATTAACTAGAGGCATTAGTTGTTGAAAAGCTTCAAGGCTGGGCTCCAGACATGTTTTTAAATAATGGTTTAATGATGCATATTTTACAAATATTTTCCAAGCCAGACTAGCGGCACACACCCTCTCTCTCTCTCTCTCTCCTCCAGACTACATTAACGCTCTTATTCTTTCTTCATTAACAGGCTCACAGCCCTTTCGCTATGCTCCTTTGTGTGCATTTGGAAAAAATCAACTGGAAAATAGACAGCATGAGGCAGCCGAACAGACGTTTTGGTTTCTCTATCTCTGTGTGGACTCTACCAACCGCTGTTCATTATTATTTTATTTTATTTTTTCCATTGTATTCGCATTTAACCACCTTCCATGACTCAGTCACTGATCTGGATGTTAAGACGAAATGTCCACAGAGAAGTTTAAATGGGTTATGATCATTCCCCATCTCTCTTGCTTTACTTTGCACTACATCTTCTCCTCTCTTTCTCTCTGTGCCAAACCTGGTCCCTCTGCTCCATTAAAGGCAGATCTCACTGGTGCAGGTATTGGCCGCTGAGAGGTGCAGCTGTCCAAGTTGCCGCTTTGGCCCGGAGATTCTGTGGCCAGACACAAAAGCACAAACATCAGGGTGTCTGGCCACACGGCCCCAGTCCAGAGACCATCAGGCTCAGACCTGTTTTACTGCTGGATGCCATACAGACACCATCACAGAAATGGCCAAGAAAACACTCAGGGACACATTTGTGCAGGCAGGGCGGTGGAACTGGCTGGGAGTGTGTTTTAAACATTTATATCAGAGGGCCATTGAGGCCAGTCACAGCAAAAGAAGGGATTCATTGAATGTGTGACATTCTTACGCATTAGGCCAGATGCTCTTATATGCTCAAAATACACAATAGCTAAACCATGAGTGGCTGTGTGTTAAAAAAAAAAATCATTGTAATGCAAAAGGCTTTGACTGATTTAATGCTAAAAAAAGTTATAAATGCATACATAGATGTTCAAAAGTTTAGGACCAGTAAGATTTTTAATGGTTTTCAAAAGTCTCTTATGCTCATCAAGGCTGTATTTGTTTTAGAAAACAATTCATTAAAGTACAATTTATCTTTGTGATGCAGAGCCAAATTTTTTATCAGACATTACTTTAGTGTCACATGAGCCTTCATAAATAATTGTAATATGATGATTTTTTTATTGTGCTGCTTAATTTTTTTTCTGGAACCAGTGATGTATTGTTCAGGATTCTTTGATGAATGAAGTAATAAAGTAAAAAAACAACAACAAAAAACCCCCAAATAACACCATTTATTCAAAAAAGACTTTACTATCACTATTGATCAATTTTGCTGAATATTATTAATTATTATTTTTATATTAGAATTATTATAATAATTATTATTATTTTATATTATTATTATTAAGTATTAATTTATTTTAAAATGCCTAACTTTAGAAATGACAAATGACACACACACACACACACACACACACACACACACACACACACACACACACACACACACACACACACACACACACGTACACTCACTCTAAATATGTGTATGTATCACATATATACATCTTATTTGTGTGTATACAGATAGATATAGATATGGAGTCTGAATGGAGTATAATTGTTATTAGTAAAAGTTTATATCATTGTTTATTTTCACACTTTTACACTTTTAGCTGTCAGTGTAAATGTGTCAATAAAGGAGCAGCCGAACAGAACAACAGTATTGAACGCTGTTTTTCTCAGACTGGAAACCTTTACAGGCTCTCATTACAGAGATGATTTACATATATCCACAGATACAAGTGTGAGTGTGTGTGTCTAGCACAGAACAAGAGCTCACAGCGTTTAAGGAGATCTGAAGGTTGTCTAATATCTGTTCTCAGAGCAGTGAGCTTGCACATCTCCAAGTTCCATGAATGTAATTGACCTTTTTTTTCTGTAACGCAGCTGAGATGGTGGCCATGGGGGGGCAGTGACACAGAGACTAAACACCAGCCAAGCAAAGTTAATTGTCCAGCTGAACAATAACACAACGGAGACTGCAGATATGAAAAGGGCATTCAAATCAATAGATCGACAATAGCCTTTCCGAAAAGATGGCTGAACTCAATTTTCTGGCCACGGACACCCTCTAAGCTCCAAACACATTGCAAGCCCCCCTTTAAGACCCAGACAACCCCAAGTCTATGCAGCGCACAGAACTCTTCAACTGACAGAGAGATTTTTATGTTCCAATGTCTTCCTTGTTAGCAGTTAAATCCCTCCGAATGAGCATGAACTAACAGTGAACAACTGTATTATAACTAACTAACATTAAGACGTATTTATAAATACTGTAATAAATGTATTGTTTGTTCATGTTAGCTAACACAATAATTAACAGAACCTTATTGTAAAGTGTTACCCTAATATTAAATAGCATTACATTATTTTTATTCATTTCCATGCAACAGAATCAGATATAATTTTTTTGTCCAAATAATATATAATCCAACAAAGCTATTATTATCAGAGCACGTGAGCAAAGCATGGTGTCACGAGACAGTAGCGTCAGTTGTACTACATCATGTTACAGCACAGTAAATCAGCTGCAAACAGGAACAATTATACTGCATTTCCTGTCGGAGCGTCATTTAAGCGAACTATGCTTTTTTAGTGTTGTTATTTGAGGCTACCATACAAGCAGAAGCACATTCACTGAGCAGAATATTGAGTTCATGACGAGGGCAGGCCGTGCCATATATATGATATCATATAGCCTATTTTCGGCCAATAATTTTAGGCGCATCCCTACATTTAAGTTTTTAAATTTCCCTGTGATATTGTTTCAGAGTTTGCCAAGTCTGCAGGGATGTCATAATTACTTAATCTGCATACTGAATTGTTTTTCTCATTATAAATTAGTATTTTCTTGCGAATCTAGCTTTTCTATTAAATTAAACTTTACCACTTGCTACCCGCACAAGTATTTCCTTCGAATGTAGTTCTTTCATTGTAGAATTCCTTCATCCCTTTTTTTTCCCGCCATTGTACGTAGTGTTTAGCTTGCGTTCTGCATTGCGATGGGAACTGTGGGCGAGGCTAATCATTCTTTAGCTGTTCTGGCCTTAGAAAGGTCAGCTGTTTGAAATGTCAGGCTTCAATGAAGCCAGATTCACATCGTGCTGCTCAAGTGTCCAATTAAAGAGGGTCTGGCAGGGGTTGAGTGGGAAGCACTCTTCACACAGGAGAGCTAATGAGGGGGCCAGGGCACCGAGACCCCCTCGGCACTGATCTACAGGGCCTCAAGCAGAGCGGCAGGTTCCGAGGCTCGGTGTACTGCGAAAAGACCTCCAAGGGCACCGGGAAGGACACGGCTTGATCTCATTAAGGACTATGGTTACATGTATGTTAATTTTATCATGCCTCTCTCACATATACTATGTAATATGTGGATAGGTTGGCGTGTCCTGTTGCTGTATCTGCCTCAGTCATCTAAGAATGCAAGCTGCTTTCCATATAGCAGGAAAACAAGTTTCCATCACACTGTGCATGGACAAACACGGGTCAGAGGTCAGAGCAGTCGCATATACACTTTCCACACAGAATCCTAATAAGCTGGGGGCTTATAGAGGAAGACAGGGACAGATGAGCTCATTTACAGCAGCGATTCTTCATTTACAGCAACTAAAATACCCCATTCACCTCATCAATAAGTCATTAGGCCCATCTGTAGCCCAGTGATCTAATACCGGTTTAGTAGTTGTTCTTTCAACGGTTAGTTTTAATAACTGCATTCTGGGACTTCTAGATCAGCAAAAAGCGCAACGGCTCTCCAGAGCCCCTCTGCAGTCTGCTTGTGCACAATTGTGGAGTTTTTATGGAGAAAAAGTAGATTTTACTGCACGCTGAAATCAGCAAAATTACCCTCCCAAAATGGCAAGGGCTACAGAGTGAGAGGGGGAAAAAAAAGTCACTTTCATTATATAAGCCGAAACGAGGTAAGCTAAAAACCATGTTGCACCGTACATGTCTTTTGTGAAGTTGTGAAGGTCAGCGGTACAGTCTTGTGTGGCTTTGGGAAACAGATGCTGAGCAAAGCTGGGAGAATTAGCCTACTCCACGTGCCTTACATAAACATTATTTTAATCAAAGTGTATTAGAGCAGCCAGATATTTTAGACATATGGGGGCTGCATCCTTCCTGGCTACCCCATCTGTCTCTCCCAGAGCTCTGAATGCAGTTTCAGCTTTCACCCAGATGCATTGACAAAACATTCAGCTTCCCATAGAGACGCAGAAGTGCAGGCTGTACCCGCTGCTCTGGGACAGGCACGCCCGGGGTGCTACGACAGGCTCACGGAAATGCTGACACATCGCGGGAAAAGGCCTCTTTTTGCAGGTTTTTTGCTCTTGGGGTGCAGCTGATGCTTGTTGTGAAAAGAGAAGTCACAAAGCCCTCACAAACAATCCTGTCCGTGAAGCCCCATGTAAGCATTCAGTGTTGTTTCGTGGCGTGCTGTGAAGTGAATAACAAACGTGCATGCACACAAACCAAAGTACACACTCACCCGGGTTGGTGATGGTCAGAAGATCCAGCCTTCGTTGTTGCTGAAAAAGAAACAAAGAGACATCAGAGGTCTTCTGTCAGAAAGATGAAACAGATCCCGTCTCAGACATTTTTTCTTTTTTTTTTACTCAGAAATCAAAGTTTGTGCTGTCTGCCTGTTTAAGCACATTTTGCTCTCTATCTCTCTCTGGAGAGATAAAAGTGTGTCATGCATTTTACATCAATTTTATGTAAATATATGTACATATACAGAGCATATATATCACTCTGGTTCTAATCTTACACTTCTCTTTAGGTCTATTTACAGCAAAAATATTTCATTTCTATGAATATGAAAAAGTAAACAGAAAAGAGAATAAAAAGATATAAATCTTTCAAGTCTTACGTTGAGCTCAGAGGCAATCATTTAAATGTGTTTAATAGCTGTATTCCCAGTTACCAATAATTCTTAAAAGTGATCCACCAATCAGAAAGTATAATCTAATTATGAGATAACAAGCATCAATTTTACTATGATTTAAATCTTTCACATGGTTTTACCTAGGCAGCATTGAAGTGCTCTTATTTAGATTTTTTTTTGGAAATGACCTTTCATGCAAAATGTAACATCTCTAAGTGAATGAAAACATCCTGCAAGTTTTAAATCTGAAAGTGCAAGTTATTGTCTCTCAAAAGAAAAGTAGACTCCGAATCACTGAAACGAGTCCTTTTTAAAAAGAATCCCAGTTTTTCATGTTAAGGTCAACATGAAACGTTAGCATATTCCCCTCCCACTTGCTGGTATTTTCGAGTCTGTCTGAATGAAAATGCAAATTCAGGTTTTGCCACTAGATGGCGCTTTTGAAACGGTAAAAATGGCGGTTTCCACAGTAACACTGTACACATGGCAGCGCTGCACTCACAAATGCTGCTTTACTAGGCATTGCAGGCACGATTAAATGAAAACGAGACCAAACGGACCAGATTACAGTAGATTAGCATCACACAAAGAAGGGATTTGTAAAAAATGAATCGTGTTTGGGAGTCATTAAGCAAATAAGGTAAAAAGAAATGCATATTATAAGACAACATAACCTTGTATGCATATCAATCTGTTGTTGGGGACACCCAAAACCACAATACATTTCATTACCTATATTAGGGACACTTTAAAGATAACAAGGTTACACTTTCACAGAAAATTTTTTTTATCTTATGATTTTAAGTAGAATATAGTAAACCAGTAAAAATTATTAGAATTTCACAGACACACACACATATGTGTGTGTATATATATATATATATATATATATATATATATATATATATATATATATATACACACACACACACACACACACACACATATATATATATATATATATATATATATATATATATATATATATATATTGTGTTCTTTTATCTGTACACACTCTCTGTCTTTGTCTTTCTGGCCTGATATGATACTTCTCCAATACTGGTGTGTGTGATTGTGTACATAATCCATTGCGTTTTGTGAGTTATGTATTCATGTGCTGCAGTAGATGCGGGTCGTTTCCTGGAGAGAGGGCGTGACAGAGGCTACAGCAATCCACACAGGTCACACTCTCAGATCGATAAGTGCCCAATCAAAGACTGATGGCGTCCTCAGTGGCGCTCTGCAGTGTGAGGCGGACACACATAACACACACACTGTTAGGCCAGGCAGCTCAAGAGCTGTACTTTAACACTCTTGTGGTAACAGTACTGCAGGTCCTTCTACATGAGAGCCACTACACGCATAGTAGAGCAGAGAGCATACACTGATATCATTCACGCACACACACAGCTTTGCTTTTCAATGTCTGGTCATTTCCTGACGATTAGCAATTATTCAGTGAAGCCACAGGGCTTTAACTTGGTTTTGAATTCATAAAATGATCTTTTTTTTTTTTTTTGGTGGCTCTCTGAGAAGCGAAGTCTGAAAATATGAAATGAGAGTCAGTGAATCGGTTTTAATGAACAGTCAGTGTGTTTGTAACGTATGTGGAGTTTGCTGTGTTATGCATTGCGCTTGTTAGTAAATGGATTTACAATAGCATTACGTCTTTTACTGGGGCCATTTCACTTATATATGATATGCATTTTCTATCTCCTAACAGTTATTTAAAAACTGTATAATTTATGCATAAAATATGCTGGCACCTGTCAAAAAAGTATGTGTTAATGTGTTGTTTATGCGATAATTGGTATTTGAATCATAGGTGCTAACTCTCACTGAGCATTTTCTTTCGCAAACTCATAAAAAGCTCCTTTATAGTGTGCATATAGTGTAATATAATACTGGCTGACGTTAAAGAGTAATTGTAGAAGGCTTTGTTTTGACAAACTCCTGGAATGATGTCTATTGTTTTATTTTCCAAATCGCCCCCTGCTGGTCAATAAAACAAATACAACATAATTCAGCTTACTTTCTGAGCAGATCCTAAGAATACGGAAAGCAAAACTGAAAGAGATGAACTGCATTACATACATTAATATTTACAATAATTTCAATACAAAGGCTTGTTTTGCATTTTAATCACTAGTTAACTTGCGATATATCTACATACATTTACATATCACAGTCATGGGATCAGAAAGTCAATATCACTGCTCTAAAATGCTGTTGTCTACTGCCTACATAGACTGCATCTTAAGTGAAGTGAAACCACCATATAAATGTCACTCCTCTCACTAAGAGCACAAGATTTCCAAATGATACAGTTTGTTTCTAAACTATTTATTTAGACAAATATCAAATGCATGGCTGCCTTTAAAGTTCAGGTTCTTTGCATCAATAGCGTATCTAGCAGCTCACTTGGTTTTAAAATAGCTAATGTTAGTCTTTATGAAATGATCCGTGACAGAGAGCAGCAACACTACAATCCCTCCTTTTCCCCAGAGCCTGAGACAAGAGGAGTTTAATTATTTGGTATTGGTCTTGCACTATTGCCACCTGGAAAGCAGGCAGTTAAAAGCATTTTATTTTTAAAGCAGATGATTTGCGCTGAATCAGGCGCTTATACAATGCAACTATACAGTGCTACCTCTGGATGCAATTCAGTCTATGTGAATGCTCCCGTCGACAGTTCAAACCAGTTGAGAGCTTCCTTTCTTCTCTGCCAATTAGAGGCTCTGAAAAAGGCCAGTTGCTCCATTCCTTTGATCTGACCTTTGTTAGTTTTGCTTGGCCTTGTAGGTACAGATCCAGCATTTCAGACGAAAGCAGCAAGTGGAAACAGCCAGTGGCTTCTGAAATGTATCTGTCTGTCTATTGACACGAGCCTTCACCTCACAAATATCACTCTTAGCCTTGTATTTCCGGACTGAATTCCATCAGTTACAGCTAAAGGCACATTCTTTCATGCTAATCTGGTGAATTGACAGGTGACTCCTGATTTTTTATGATAAATCTATTGAGAAGTGGAGACAAGCTCAAAGCTCTCTTTAGATCGCAGTTTCGTTTACATACAATAATCTGTTTTTAATCCAACTGATAGCTCAGTCAGAATGAAAATCCTTTTTGTAAACACCTCAATTGATCCAATTAGGCGCGATCCATATTGTTGCTGTGGATTTGGACATTTAGAGTCCACAAGGCCATAAGTGCACATCAGCTGATATTTTCTACAGATTACACAGTTTCGTGTAAAATATAAGCTGTACAAGTGTCACAGTCTACATGGATAAGGTACTTAGTGTTTTCCAGGAACAGGGGAAACAGAAAGACAGAGACACGCAGAGAGAGAGAGAGAGAGAGAGAGAGAGAGAGAGAGAGAGAGACAGAGAGAGAATCACATTAGGAGAGGCAATCCTAGGCATGAAAATAGGATTGTATTAATCTTTATCAAGTGCCAAGGAATCCCCTCAGAACAGTGCCAGTCTGCATAGGAGTGCACAGTGGGTGTCCCGGGCCTCACTGGAGTCAAAAGGCTTTCTATATTCTGAATGGAGCACAATATCTGTTCTATTTCAAAGCCAATGACACAGCCACACTTAAACGAGATGGGAAGAGGAATGGTGACTGGTGCCAAAAGTCAGAGATCTAGGAGACCGGGGCTCAGACGCAGGCCGTGACACACAGGAGGCCTGCTCACCTCAACAGATGCTGGGGTGAGAGCCCTTCACCCTTTGTCAAAAAACCCAATGCACTCTGTCCAATTACCAGAGCCAAAACCAAGACCTCTCAAAACACACACACATGTATGTTTATCTAAATGTGGAAGTATTGTAGATCTGTTGTTTTCACATTTTCATATAGAGCTAAATTTAACTCCAGACATAAAAAAAAACAAAAAAAAAACCAGGGGCGGCCTTTAGAATTACTGACCTAAAATTACTAAAACTTTATGATTTATTAAAATATATAAATACATATTACAGTTATTTTATAACAATATCTAAATATAACATTTTAAAAATATATATATATATTGTCAAAATGTTATATTAACTATATTAAGTAGTTTATGACTTTCAAATTAAATATATATTCAATTAATATATATAATATTTATATTTCATAGAAATACACATTTTTTCCATTATTGCAAGTTTTGCAGTGCACACTTTTCTTGATGTATGTCATAGTTTGTGCTCCAACAAGCAGACATTTTTTACACTGACACCTTTACACTGTTTTATATTTTGAATATTTTAAACAAGCTAACTAAACTTCTGCTGAAACTTTTCCTCTCTCGCTTGACCTACATTCGGTCCAAAACTGCAAATAGGCCAGACATCCCAAACTTTCCTCTTAAAATGTCATTAATCTTATCAGGGGCATCCGTACCTTTTCAAAAGAGTCTTAATCTGTGCAAGGTGCAAAACTGCACGACTGCAATTAAGAGGGCTGGCCACCAGACAGACCAAAAAAAAAAAAAAAAAAAAAAATCATTCATTTACTGGACCTTTCGTCTTATAACAGAATTAAATATTCATGCACAGCCACCCTGAAAACCCATTTGCAATATTTCCCCCTGAATTTACTCTTCTTATTTGCGGATGATTATCATGGGCGGGGTACGATAGGGCCGTTATTGAAAAATACACCCAACAATTTGAGTCTCATTTCGCATGCATGTAAGGTCAATATAATGAGATTAACCTGAGCTCCCCCATCTTAACCACTCGTTTAAAAAATACATATGGAGACTGCAGGCTAAATTATTTGACTTAAAATATCGGATACACAGTAAAGAGAAAGTTATATTAGCAATTTAGGCAGAAGGGAGGCAGACTTTATACGTTTACTCAGGGATAAACTCGTTCTGTGCCATAAACTAGCTGATGGTGGGGATATGTCATGAATTATGGACCCCAGCGGACGTTCTTCCCTCCATAAACACACACACACACACACATGCACAGCCCAGTGGTGATGAGGTAAGGCAGATTAACGGTGGACTATTTAAACCATCTGCCGTAGTCCCAGTAGCAGGAGTCACTGGCATCAATCCCCGAGGACCCCTCTGTCTGACGCCAACCTTCCCATAAAGACGAAAAGAAGAGGAAAAAGAGAGAGACGCGAGTGAGTCAACAATCTGACTCACCTCGTCTTAGAGAGGGAAACACTCCTGTGTAGGTGACTCATCTGCGACCAAAACACATATACATTCACTTCTCTACTCTCTGGCTTCCGTCTAGTGCTCAGCTCACCTTTCTCCCCTCTGGGAAGATGCTTCGCTCTTTTATAGCACACATCTGAGGGATGAGCTCACCATGAGGTCATCCTCCCCTGGGTATCTCTCTTCACTGAGCACTTACTGTCACAGTCACTGTAACACTCTTTATCATGCTCTGAATATAGGATGCTTTGTCATGTAAAATACCTCATTGTGTTGCAAAAATGAAAAGCAACAGATACAACGTATTTCAAAACTCTCCATTAAGTCAATTACAGATATACAGCAAACTATAATATCAGCTTATAATAAAGCGGCAGGCCAGGGCAACTAATTGGCTGATTGGTGGGACTGAGAACTAAAAGACTTTCTCTTAATGTGAAATGTATAGTTTAATGCCTAAAATATGAATACTAGTGCTAATATCTTAATATTTATATATTAATAATATTACAATTATTAATGAATCTTTATTAATGTTAGTTAACTGTTCATTGTTAGTTCATGTTAGTAAGTCCATTAAATAATATTATTAGATAAACTTTGATTTTAATTCTTAATTAATAGTTAATTCTGGAATCAAATTATTAACTAAAATTAATAAAGGCTAAAATTAATAAAATGTGACATATCATGGATCTTACATCTTAATAATTTATATTTGGTATAAAAATTACAATAATATATTATATACATTTCCATATAAATACTTTTTTTTTAAATGCAAATCAAGGCAACAATGTTTTGGCAGTAGGTTTTCCAGTGAAAAGCAATATCAGTGGACCACTAATATCAGTAATAATTCATGTTGCATGAAAGAAATTAGTCAAGCGGTGAATTTAAACATTTTATATCATGTAGACCTTATTTATCTTCCCATTGCAAAGGAAAGCTCTATTCTGATCCTGTTTGGAGAGAGAAATAGACAGCTGAATCAGCTGTGGAGAAGAGACTCAGGACTGTCTGCTGGGGTTACTCTATCGCGTGACCAGGACAGCCTTGGTTTTAAAAATACACCACAACAAATAAAAGATTCATTTCTTAGGAGAGCGCCCACTTCCCTCAGCCCTGAAACGTCTTGCTGCCCACCTGCAGAAGGATTGCAGCCTAGACCAGAGAAATCTAATCACCCCACAGACAACTCTGCAACCAACCTATTCAGCACTTAAAAGCCATGATTGAATTTCATCTTGATGCCATTAAATATTTATAAAGGCCAATTAGAAGGGCAGCTCTTGCTGGCGGTAAAGACTCCTCTCCATCATCCGCTTCTGTGCTCTATCAGGTCCTGGCTCTGAAAGATCGCCCTTAAAGGCCACAAGACCAAACTCTTCCTACGCTCTCTCTCTCTCTCTCTCCTATTCCCACCCAGCTGGACTGAAGCATGCATGTCGGCTGAAAAGTAAATGCGCCTAAACACTGAAAGAGCAGATATGAATTGATCCTAGCAACTAACATGTAACAAATGACACTAATGGAAGGCAGAAATGACATCATACAAGAACAGGAGCAGACATCATCATGCTCTACAAGGGGCGGAGCGTCTTGGGCCGGACCCTCAGAAGACGATTCATCCCCTGTGGGACGTTCTGTTGTGTGATAAATGGAGCATCAAAGTGAGTTAAGTGTGAATAGATGCTGGAGGAGAGATAGAGGATGAGAGGATGGACAGGTGGATGAAGAGAGAGTGAGAGAATAGGTGGTTGGTTAAAAAAACAACAACGGTATAATCATTTGTGATACTATAATTGGATTTATAGCTGAGGGGCTGATACCAATCTGTGCAGAGATTTCTGGAGTTTGTGTCTGTGTATAGCTTGAGTGCGTTTAGCTGCAATTCGAAGAGACATAGGGCCAGATATACTAAACAGGGCAAATTATTGTGAGAGCTTAAATCCCATAAAAGGTTTTGAGGGTGAACTACTGACAATGGCCAAACTGAAGAACACAGACACAGCCAGGGCATTTCCATAATGATAAACACCATCTACAGGTAATCTCCCAACAGCGCAGGTGCAAAAATGTTAAAACTTGCTACTTTTGAGACTACCGCAAACGTTCATATATCGTATATTCTCCTCCCACACATTTTGTAATGAAAAGAGACATCCTACAAATGCATATGTAAATGTTATTCACAAAAATATTTGTCGACACCATTTCATCGATAACATTTCACTGGGTGTCTTTGGTAAACCATGACAGTGGTTTTTTAGGCCAAAAGAGGGTTTGCACTGGCTGTTAGTAGGGTTATAGGTCGATGACATGATAATTATCCCAGTATAATTTTCCTCAGAAAAAATTTAAAAGAAAGAAACAGCACTACACATTTGAACTATGCCACATGGAGCATATATCCGCTCAAAGTTTAAATGGCAGCGCGAGGTTCATTTTAATAAAACACAAAAAGTCAGAATAATTAAATTTTCTCATATATGGCATTACAATATTTACAGATGTTACTGTAAATATTATTGATATTGCAGCCTGCACGGCATACCGTGTACAAAGTATTTATCATCAAAGTCAGGCAACACAAAACTTGATATTGTTTCATGATTTGAAACAATACCACCCATTAAAAATGTTTATATTAATAACATATATTCATTTTGTTAGGGAAAAATGGGAAAGGTTGGTGTCATGCTCTAACCATAAAGAGTAGTTTAAAAACACAATTACTGCTTTAACTTTTACTTAGAAGCGAAAAACCTGCCTTTAAACTAAAAAAGAAATAAAGATTTGAACCTGATAATGACTGAGACAAAAAATTTTATCATGATATTTTTTTTTTTGCCCAGCTGCTAATCTGGTCCTAAGAGTGAATAGCATTCAGAAGTGACCGTTACTGTGACCTGCTCTGGAGGGCAGTGTACTTCAGCACTCTGAAGGGTGCAAGGCATTACCATCTAATATGTGATGTTTGGTACAAGAAGCTACTGGCCAAAGACATACATTATTCCCACTTTTTTTTTTTTCAACCCAGGCAGTTACCTTGGCAACATAGCAGCGAAATTCTTGTTTATAGCTGCTTTTGTTGTGACAAATGAAACTCATGCATTAAATATTGACTATGTGTGTCTTGTTTAATTTGAATGATTACTGTAGGAGGATGTTAAGTACAACTGAAAGGTTTGAGGTCAGTAAGATGCTTTTTCTTTAAAGAAATTTACATTTTTATAGAGTGAGAATGCATCAAAAGTGATGCTGTTCTTTTGAACTTTATATTCATCAAATAATCCTGAAAAAAGTTTCTGAAATGTTTCTTGAGTACCAAATCAACATATTAGAATGATTTCTGAAGAATCATGTGACAAGACTGAATGATGATGTTGCTGAAATACAGCTTTACCATCACAGGAATAAATTACATTTTAAAATGTATTTATTAGTACTGTGAAATGATTAACTGCACCTAAAATAAAAGTTTTTATTTGCATAATATATATGTGTGTACTGTGTTAGTAATATATGAAGACACACATACAGTATATATTTTGAAAATATCTACATGTATATTTTGTATTACATATAAATATATTTAATATATAAACAACATATTTTTCTAAAATAATTGTGTACATGTGTTTGTATTTATCTATACATCAGAAATATACACAGTACACACATATATATTATGTAAACATTTATTTTGGATTAATCGTTATTAATCATTTGACAGCACTACTTGAAATTGAAATTGTTAAAACTATTAATATTTAATGATATGGTTTTCACTGTATTTTAATTTTAATTTAATATTTTACAAATAGATAAATAAATAAAACAAATTATAAAAACTAATAAATCAAAATCTTACAGACCTTAATATATACATATTTCAAATATTTACATCTTTCAAGTAATGAAATATTAAAAAAAAAAATGAAGATGATTAAATTTTATTATTTAATATTTTTTGCCTTCACCAGGCCAATTTTGTTTGGAGGAGGCTGTGAATAGCTCTTCTTTCCCCAAACTCTTTAAGGCCATAAATAAGATGAAATATCTGAACATATCTAGCATATCAAAAACACACAAGACGCCCATGTGAACTTCAACCCTACTGTCCTCCCTCACCCCAGACCCCAAGCAAACCCCCATCTAGACGAGCAGCCGCACGGGTGACACGCATGAACTGATATTTACAGAGACGTGAGATCAATGACCTCCCGCCAGCTCCGAGAGCAGCCGACACGCTCTGCTGTGTAATCCGGTCCAACACAACACACTGCTACAGGGACTGCTGAGGGACAATTTCACATCACATGTCATAACCTCGGCTCACAAGAAGGTCGATTGTACTTACAAAATGATCTAAAAAGGCTGAAAGTTACGGTGACCCTCCAGAGACATTCACAGAGCGTGCGTGCTGTAATTTCTCCTACGAAAGTCTCTTTTGTTGCGCTTCAGAGAAAAGCACCTTTCTGATGCATCTGTTGCTATGATACCAGATGATGGAAACCCTGTTGTGCCAACAGTACAGCATTAGAATGAAAAAATGATTGCTCAAAAAGCTTTATGATTCATAACTCTGATTAACAAAAGAAACTGATCTAACTAAATTGGTTTTGAGCAGCCAGGATAATCTGTTGGAGTACATCGGTTACTACATTATCGCCAGTCTTCTCTGACTGAAAAGTCATTTTGGGGAAATTGGATTTGGTGGAGCATCTATTGTACGTCCCAGACAGCAGAGCAAAAACACCGGCTCTGTTCCAAAACTTGCTTTGCTGTATACCACATACCTAATCATCATCCTAATCGAGATGGAATCTCACAAGTCACCACACTCGGATAGAAACCTCAAATACAGCGGTGGCCAAAATTAGAAGAACAATAGCATTTTCAACAGCTAAAAAAAATCGGTTTTACTTTTTAGTTATTTCTAGCTTTTGCTGTAGTGTGTCAGTAGGAAATATCAGTTTACATTTCCAGACATTCATTTTGCCGTTAATTGTAATAATCCAGTGAGATTTCTGCTTGAACGAGGAGTCTGACAACAGCCAGGGCTCCACACAGAGATCTAATCTACATGAAGAAACAGAACAAACTGGCACAGACTAAACCCAGAAGAACTGTGGCAACGTCTCCAAGATGCTTCAAGAAACCTACCTGCAAAGCTGCAGTAGTGGTAAAAGTTTTAGGCGCTTGCTTAAAATGTTGTAAAATAAGGATGCTGTCAAAGCTAATGCCATAAATAGATTTTATTTATCAGTTAACTTCTATCAACCAAATCAACATTTAGTGTGACTGTCCGTTGTTTTGCCCTTGGTGAACTTGCACATTGTTTCTCAAGGAGCTTTGCAGGTTGATTTTACTGGATTATTACAATTAATGGCAAAATTAACATTTGGAATTGCAATGTGATATCTCCTACTGACACACAACACCAAAATATAGAAATAACTTTAGCTAGTGAAAATTTTTGTTTTCTAATAATTTTGGCCATCACTATATATACACATGGTAGACAAAAAAATAGATAGTTATCAAATTAAATTTATGTAGAATAGACTTTTTTATTTAGTTTACTGTTTAGTGAAGCACATTGCATTGATTGTTTCAGTGTTACCATCAGAGAACATGTGAAGGACCATAGTTATATCTGATTACTACGAATCTTTCAAAAATCAGCTGAGAAATACAATCAGGTTTAATGAAATATGCACAATAACAAAAATCCAGATCTGAATGATTACTGTAACATGCATTCTTCAAATCAACAAAGCTCAATATACAAGGTAACTATATAAAGTAACTCCTGTGAAATACTTACATCATTAAATGAAATGTATTACTTATTCAGTAGCTCTTTAAAAGAGAACTTTACTGTTTGAGTAACTCAATTTAACTTACTCGGCAAGATTCTCTTTAAACTGTCATGACAGCATTTGACCTGAAAGAGAAAACCGAGTCTATGTTTTTCTCTTAGTGAAAGTTAATAGAGCAAATTTGATAGTTTACTAAAATATAAATTCTGTTATCATTTCTCCACCATGACTTAATTACTTTTGCTGAACACACACACACACACACACACACACACACACACACACACACACACACACACAAAGATATAAACAACATCAGACCCCATTGGTTTTTCACTGAATGGACCAAAAAAACATTATTCAAAATATCTATTTCACAGATTAAATAAAGTCATAATTAGTTTAACATTAGACACCTTTTCCAAGAACCTCAAAGTAACAAATACACTAATTAAAATGCATAATTTTTCAGCAAATTCATTAAAAATGACAGCAATAAAATCAGACTGAGGGAGTAATGTAATATTTGAATAGCAGTCGTACATATCCATGTGTGTTTGTGTTGTTGCGGAGATTAAAGGAGCCGCTCTGGCCAGAGCTCATGGGCGCCTGAATGACTATTTCTCTCTCTAAATGCCATTTTAAAGCCACAGAAAAGGAGAAAGCATTGTAGGACATCATTATCCCTGACAACTGTGACTAAAGGCGGAAAATGTTTTGGATTTATGGTGACAGGATTTGTCTGAGTTATCAATCTGTCCCGCTGGCATTCAGAACATCTCACCGAGTAAAGCAAGTTAAACATGGTGCTGAGCACTAGAGGAATGCTAACTGCAGCTAATGACACCGTAAGGGGCGAAATCACGGATTTTTGGACATCTTCGAAGCCGATTTGGTTTCATAAAAGATTTTCACAACCTAAAGGCATGTCAGTCATTCATTAGATAAGGCTTTCTTTTAAACGAAGTAGAAAAGGATGACCTATTTCATGTTTAATACCAAAATGAATGACATCTGCTGTATCTCTGGATAATGCAAAACCACGGGGCTTCAACATGCATTGAGACGGAAAAGAAAGGAAGCTGAAAAGTTGAATTTTGTGTCCTCTGCTGCGAGAGATAAGACGGAAAATGACAGCCTATATGTTCCATGTAAACGTAATGCGGTAAAACTGATAAGGCGACGTGACAGAGCAACAGATGCTGTTAGACTGATACAGACTTTTTAATACCTGGATTATAATGTGCATGCACGCACACACACACACACACACACACACACACACACACACACACACACACACATACACATACACATACACTCACACACAAAGTAATAGGGACTGTAGATTAACAAGATAATAATAAAGTCATAAAAACAGAGCAAAATTTTAGAGGCCACAATCTTATGATTTATATGTGTACTGATTGCATAAATAGAAGGATAAAATGAAGTGATATTTCATTCTGACAAGACCAAGATGTCTTTGGTTTGTCCTATCAAAACAAAACTGTTGTTTTATCAAGAATAAAAAAAGTTTCATGTCACAACTAAAAATCTATTTAGTATAAAGTTATAATTGAAAGAAAGATCAGATAATTAACAGCCCAGGGCTCAATATTAACGATTTTCCTCTCAGATTCAACTGGCCTGCTGATATTTTTATTTGACTCACCACAAAAAAAGTATTTTTTTAGCAGTATTTTATATTGATTTTAGATATGTTTAATACACAATGTAATATATTTTAAACGGGCCTTTCAAAAGTTGCAATAATAAAGTTGCAATAATACCCACCTTGCTGTAGAATATCTTCATGTTGTATACAACAACAATACAACAACAATATAACCACAATAAAACAGCATATATATATATATATATATATATATATATATATATATATATATATATATATATATATATATATATACAGATATTTTCATATTTATTATGCTTTATATCAATACCAGTACATTTCCTTGATTTTCCATGACTTTTGAAACAATATAAGAATAAAAATCTGTTCAAATTATTATAAATTTAATAATTTATTATTATTACTATTATTACATGGCTTGTTTATTAACTTAATAAAGAAACAAAAATAAATAGAACAACTTTGCAAAACAAAACTGAATTATTTTAATTGCTAAAAGAGCAGTTGGATTTGGGCTAGTAATTTTGATAATCTGTTGGACAAGGGCTGGACAAAGGTTTTGTGCATGTGCATGGTTCTACTGAGCTTGTTTGGAACTGAACTCAATTTGGTACTTGCAAGGTGATTTATACATGCACAATATAGATGTGACTAAGCGTACACAGAGCTGCATGAGAACTAAACGTTGTGCAAATAAATAATACACTTTTTGACAATCCAACAGTTACCGGATTAGACAAGTGACAATTCTGTAAACTACACCGAAACATAAGTAAAAGTTTTGTATCACAGATCTTTAGTGCAGACGAGATGCGCTTATGTGAAGCCATTTTAAGAGAGAGACAATGAGAAAAGACCCTGTCCATGCTGAATCACACACGCTCTATTAAAAATGACTGATAGTCTGTGTGGATTTATTTACCCCCTACATGCTATAGGCTATTGAAGTTTATGAATATCCATAAGTTTTAAAAGTTGAAAGCTGTGGAAATGAGTAAAATAGCCTACGCATAATCCCGTGCCGAAATTCAGAACCTGATTAAACATTGTAAATATACTATACAGAGATTTGTGTAATCTGGGTTAATTTATTTAACTTTATCCGGATCTGAATATTACTGTTTTAAAAATCCATGACTTTTACAGGTTTTCCATGACCGTACAAACACTGCATAGAGTTGATTCGCTGCATTTGTTTATTTTTTACCTTATCAAAGTAACCCAAACGCAGATGATTTTGAGATGAATTGGAATGCACAAAGAAAATCTTGATCGAAAGTTATCTCTCTTTTTTATCTGTTTTATATATATGTATTTATCACATTCTATATTACACTGCATTCTAATATTTCAATTAAAACAAGAACAAGTGTAAAGCCAGTGGACTTAGAGGTGAAATGATGCAAAGAGATTTTCATTTATATGATTTAGGTAATATCTTTAAAAAAATAACTCTTTGTTCTATAACGCAAGGCCACGTACTAAAAAAATAAATAAATAAAAAAAATTCATTCATGCTCTTGAAAAACTTCAGTAGCACTTCATTAGATCCTTCACACATTTAAAGCCTAGCATCGAGGGAAACCTCCCGTCACTCTGATGAAAAGTGTTACAGCATGACAACAATGGATCATGAAACTGCTTTTCATAATGTTACTTGAAACCCGAAAACAGCTTCTTTTATTATTATATGCAACTGTGGTTTAAATACAGCTTTTAGGAAGATGCTTCAAAAAACAAAATGCACACCATATCCTCCCACACCAGTAACAAAGAACAGTACTGTGCACAGTATTTTCCTAATTTAAATGCTTTAACAATATGTTATGAATGTGAAAGTGTAACCAGAGAGTGAGAGAAAGAGAGCAAGAGGCATAGAATGTAATAGATGTTTGGCAACCTTGGAAGAGACAGATTCACACCAATGGAGATTTCTACAGGAGCCTGAAAAGAGTGAAAATTAGTTTTTAGAGTGTCTAAATAGAGGTACTACTGAGAATACAGTAATATAATGATCAGCTGTAAAAGACACTGCTTCAGTTCCCCGTGCACCAGCCCATGTACGCAGACACACAACATACAGACGCTCCACACACTCGCATCCTCCTCCCCACATAAAACCTACAAGAAAGCTGTAATTTGACGCATCTGTAATCACCTTAGCCGCATCCAGAGAGCTGTGCGCCTTAATTCTGCATGCTTTTTAATTTGTTTTCACAGCGGTTTGAGCAAATTTAATTTGTTAATTAAAGCCGAAAAATGAAATGCTGAACATTATTGAAGAGATGCTAATTGTGTTAGTGTGGAGATTGGGAAAGGAGGGGGGTGTGTGTGCGGGATATGGATATGGGGCTAAGGGCACAGGAGTATCAATAACTGGACAAATCATATTAGAGAAGGACATCTGATGATCACAACTGGCAGGTCATCAGTGCATACAAACGCACACATACATACATGTGACTCCAGCCACAAAGCATGAGCAAGTTATTAATGATATTAAAAAATCATATATAATAAATGATCTAAAGTGAGTAATCTCTAGTGATATACATATTTTTACAAATATAATATATAAAATATGCATATAATTGTATATAATACACATTTTAATAAAAAATATAAAACACACACACACACACACACACACACACACACAAACACAAAATATATAAGCAGAATATAATAAAATTATATAAATTAGTGCAGTACAAAATAAAAGTTTTAGTTTACGTAAGTGTGTATATGAATTATGTGTTCATAAATACACACACATGCATGTATATTTATAAAAAATGTGTTATGTTTATGTTAAATATATTTATATATGAAGTTAAACAAATGTATACATGTATAAATATATACATGTAAAAAAAAATAAAATATAAATATATATATATATATATATATATATACATATATATATATATACATACACACACACAAGCACATACATACAGTGTGTGTGTGTGTGTGTGTGTGTGTGTATATATATATATATATATATATATATATAGTAATTTCTTGTGCCATCGGACACAATGTTTAAGTCTATGAGTGATATTATCTTTCCTGGTCAGTCTCATAACCCCACTCTGAAGAAAGGGTCATTGGCTTTATGATTATTGGCTTGCATGATTATCCGTCCTACTGATTCATTTTGCATAAGTCTAGTGGCGACATGCATAAATCCTTAAACAGCTCATTTGCTTTATAAGATAGAGCCCCTTAACCAGGCACTGTTACTAACAAGAGGAATCCCCTCACTCACAGGGGGGTTTAGAAAGCAAGGTTACAAAGAGAGGAAAGGAGGAGTGTTAATGGCATTGCAGCGTGTGTGTCTGTGTGTGTCCTTGCAGAGGCAGAGTCGTGCATAACCGTCCGCAGCTCTTAAATGACCCGGGTGATTATAAAGCTAATTACTGACAGTCCTGCACTATACTGCACTTCCACTCCCATTCAACCTGCAATTGAGTATGCAGCTCCCACCACAACATCCCCAGTCTATACTGCAGAATCTCTCGACCAGAACAGCGAGAAGCAGGAAAGAAAGAAGGAAAGAGAAAGAAAGGAGACGAGACATTAAGAATGATGAACAGAGGTGATAATAAAAGTGTACAAGTGGACATAAAGCATTAAGTGTTAGAGTATTATGGACAGAGCTCGTTTATGGCTCTTTTACTGGCTGAGCTTTCACAGAGATCTCAGGCACGACTGTGATTTGTCACCTTGTCTCAGTCAAAGACAGCAATAGCACACTTACGGGAGACAGGAGCACACAGAGAAAAGCACCGTGCACACCAAAAGTATAATGTATACATAAATACATAGCATGGGCTGTTATAATGGATTCTAAACGTGAATAAAACATGTCTTGTCAGTCAGTATGTACAAAGGTGATCATTTGAATGCCTAGCACACTCTTACACCAGCACTATACATGCAGTCCTGCGAGTTTTTGTGTGTGGGTACAAATCTACTCCATTACAAAACAGTACAACACTGATGACTGTCGATTGCAAATAACGGATAATTTACTTGCATTAATATGATATCCATGGGTAGTGACTAATACAATAACAACTAACCAACTATAGACCAATAGAGCTACACATCTACCAACAGAAAATTTCTTTTTTAATACTTTATTCGAATGAGCTATGATTTACCAATATAGATATCTAAAATAATCACACACACACACACACACACACAGAAATAAACCATTAAATCAATCTGTCTGATGCTGGATTTTATATATATATAAAAAAAGTCACAATGAAAAAGTCACACTGAATGACAATAAAATAGATCCTCTCAGATCCCAACAAAATTTCTTAATTTTTGTTCTGAAGATGAATGAAGGTCTTACAGGGTTGGAACAACATGAGCGTGAGTGATTAATGACGGAATTTTCATTTTTGGGTGAAACTATCCCTTTAAGTTCTTGCGGAAGACGTGCGCTTTCCCAGCAACTAACTGTAGTACCAGTAAATTGTGACTGTTTTTTTTTTGTGCCCACAAGAAAACAAGCTTGTAAGTCATACTAAGTGATCTTATTTGATAATGTAAAAATGCAGAAAGTTTTGTATTAGGGGTAGAATTAGGGTAAGGCGATATAGCTTGTGCAGTATAAAAACCATTACATCTTTGAAATATCCCCATAAAACACTGAAACCCGTGTATGTGTTTGTGTTTCCAGAAATGCAATCAGCTCACCTTATTAATAAGCACCTGACTGTTCTTTAGGCAAAAAAAAAAAGCTAATGTGCAACACCATCCATTTGTGCCCCTGATAGACATCATCAAGCGGCACAAGAAGAAAAAAACAAAAATGACACAAATTGTCAATAAGGCAATTTGGGACAAAAGCTATGCGTTCCGTTTTCACTTTACACTTTTTATAGCACCCAGTGCTTGATTTGAATTGAATGAAGCTTTTCCCTACACTAAAAAAGACCCACAACTCTTAGACGTCATAAAACAGCATTTCATTGCTCAGTGTAAACCATGAAAATAAAAGCGCCCTGGTGCAATTTGGCGGAATTGTTTCTGCCTGTTGTTGTTACCAGAGTGTTTGAGCAAATTTGACACCATACTATTAGCTGAGGAAATTGACAGTTTAATTTAAGGACGATTGAGAAACCCCCTCACACACACGTCTAAACTTGTTTTCACACTCAAGCAACCAACGTCGTGAAGCTTCCTGACAAAGAACTATATGAAGCAGACTGGCGAAATCAGCAGATGTGATAATAACTTTTAACTCCGACTTCATCTCTCTTCTCTCTCTCTCTCTTTCTCTCTCTCTCGCCGTATCTCTTTTTTTCTCCCTTTTCTCCTGACTGCTTTCATTAAAGGCTGTGTGCTGCAAGGTTTTCTGTAGGAATGTAATTGTTCAGGTTTAATGAGCTGGGAGAGAAAGAAAGAACGACCAAACCTGGGACTATTAGGAAGGAATGAGAGGAAAAGTTTTGAAAGCGACAAGGTAAACAGCGGCTCGTCAAAACAAACAAGGGCTTCTCCTGCGGGATAATTAGGTACTATAATTGGGATGAACGTAGCGACAGAGAAAGGGTCGGTGCCGTGGAAACGCGGGTCATCATCTACTCCTTCGCCGTTCCATTAGTTTAATTGTTAATTTCTTAATGCAGATGCAAATCAGGCGGTATAAGATTGACACATGCACCAACGCACACACACTTAAGACTTAAAATAGCGCTTCGATGTCAGAGTTTCACTTATCTAGAATACTTAAAGAAGGAATTGTGTTCTTTCCAGTTTCTCTGACAGTAAACACATTGGTCAGGGATCACAGAGGTTGCATTAATGACTATAAGAACTCACCATGACGGACACAAACACACACGAGCGCTGCATATATAAGAACATGAGGGGCGAAATGTGCCTCAGACCGGCTACTTTAATATCAATCTGCGCTGAAAAATAACTCAATCTTTCTTTCAATTTTCTTTCCAACACCTCCTTCCTTCTTTTTCTGCCTTTTTTGTATGTGTGTGTATGTGTGTGTGTGAGTGAGGGGGTGAGTGAGTCCGGGAGGGAGAGAAAGAGGCTTTTTTCTAGTAAATTGAATTACACAACATTTTGACTTTCAGGCAGGAGAAGGGCAGGGAAGTGCTATCAGCCGTTCCAGATAGCATTGATTAAGATCAATTCAGAGAGAGAGAGAGACAAAGACTGGAAGGGTTCTGTCAGACCACTAAGAATCAAACTTCCTTGACTTGTTCTGATCAGAGGGAATAGCTGGGGAGGAGGATGGGCTTTTTAATTAGTGCTGTGGGCTATCTCATCTTGATTTGTGACGCAGACAAAGTAATCCCTCACCCCCCCCCCCTGCTGCGGACTGACCACTCCGTCACATCTCTAATGGTTCCTCTGTTCGCTGTTATCTGTCTGTCTGTTCATCCATCATTCTGCTTGCGTTTGTCAGGTGCTTAAATCACTCATTAGAATATTAAATGTTTTGATGGTGGATCTTCAGTTGGGTCAGCAGGAAGAGTTTTAATTAAAGGTATTAGTAGTTCAAGTCATGTTCTGACTTTTTCATCACGATACAGATTTTGCTTTGGTGACTCAACATGAGTGGGAAAAAGTAGCATGGTATAAAAATAGTTTAACAAAATAAATAAAAATGTCAACAGATTTGTTGTGTAGTAATACTGAAGTGAACTTTTCTCAATGCATCAATCTGAAGTCCTACCAATTCAGACGCATCAATGTTTAATTATAGTTTTTTGTTATGGCCAGTAATCAATTTTTATTTGATCATTTTTTTAAGCAGCACTTTATGCAGGTTACAAAGTTATGCAAGCAATTAGTGACGTTATTAGTGAGTCAATGAGTTACTCGACTGATTCATTCAGATCTGTTCATATTTTATTCGTTAAATTGTCCTATTTGGAAAAAGATAATGAAAAGGAAAAATAGGCTGATTATTTATTTTAAAAAATGCCAAATTTTCTTTATTATGTACAAATTGCTTTATGGCTTCAATATTTCAAATCGCATATGAGCAAGACAAAATCATGAGCAGCCTTTTATTTAAAAGCCATATTTTCTGTATGGCATAAATTTTTCAGCACTGAACATGTGTTTACACTTAAATATTATATAATTACAAACCACCTTTCACTGTTCACTATCCATTTGAAGTGGAATATGTTGCTGGGCACATAATTACGTCTGCTCTTGTTTTCGTTTGTTAAATTTCTTTCTTGTTATATCTTTTCAAACAGGCAATGAAATAATTTGTTATTCTATTGTTTTAAAGCAATATCTCACTCTCAGTCATGCTGTTGACCTGAATTGACCTGGTTTGTATTAACTTCAAAAACAGCGAACCTTGAATTGAAACGATTCAAAGAGATTCACTGCATAGTTTATTCCTCTTGCAAATTAACTTGTATTTATAGCAGTTTAGTAGTTTGACTGCCAACATGCTTATTTATTGTGCTACCTTAAGTATATATGATTACACAGTTAGTTGCATTTCACTATTTGTATGTACCGCAGCTTTGTTTTTTTACAAAGACTGCTACAACAAAGGCTGATCAATCCCGCGGCCATCTTGTATACATTTGCACAGCCTCTAATAGCATGAACAGGGCTGAAACCCTGTAATTAAATCCCAATGTCCATTATATGACCCACAGGTCTCCTGTTTTCGATACACACAGGCCAAATGCACATTTAAACACCTCTGTGGTTAAGCGATCAGCAGCATTAATGTTGCTGTGTAGCAGAACTAAAGCCCTACACTTTCAAAAGCATCTTTAGAGCACGATGATAGTTCCAGTGGAATAAGACTCCACTTCCAAAAGCCATTTGCAGCTCGCACACGGCCTGAGGGTTTTACTCTAATGCGGATCGCTGGAAAAACACAAAGTGTGATTGGGGATCCTGTCAGATTCAACCACAGGATACAATCGTGTTTACAGTTTGTCATAGGAAACGTGTGATTTTTGTCAGCAAACGGGCGATACAGGAAGAGATATCTTGACAGAAGAGCTGCTTCGAATCTCATTTAAAGGCAGCTCTGACATAGAACCGAAGGAGACAAAACCAGCTATTGATCCTGTCCCTGAAAGGCAGAGAGTCTTGTGTAAAAAGCAAGATTGTGCTTGAAAAGAGAGGGATGGTGGATGGATAGCGGTAGAGATGTCCTTTGTGCAACAGAGAGGAAGGTTTCAAATCAGAGGGTGGCAGCTTGATGCTCTCACAATGGGGAGCCATGGGAAGGCAGGATCTGACACCCGTGCCCTTAGCAAAGGTTACTGCCTTTTCAAGTGGCCTCTCCAATACACTCCAAACGATCCCGCGCACACACACACTCACACACATGCATATGCTCCTCATCCGGCCACTGGGGAAATTTCTTCTAGTGCTGTTCAACGGGACGAAAGTTTAATGTCTCCAATTCATAGTCAAAATAATAAGTGACAGCGAGCTAAAAACCGCTGCTTTCGGCAAGGGTTGCCATGGGAACCGGCGGGCGACTTTTGGCGGGGTGTCATTGTTGCCTGTCAGATAATCCCTAATATTTAACCCCAGCTCTCTGGACCGGCCTAAACTTTATTGTGTGTGACAGGCCCTCACGTCAAAACGCAGGCCAGCGTGAAAGTGACGCGAGTCATTTATCTAAACCTAATCCAGTTAAACAGAGATGAGCTTAACATGCTTACGGTTTATTATGATGTCTAAAATGCCCATTAGCTGCATGTTCCAGTGTTGAAGGGACAGAGTTTGGATGGGAGAGCTCAGTCTTGACAACTCACTCTCACATACAGTAGACACACACTGAGGGGAGGCAGCTGAGAAAACATCTCATTTAAAATTAATTATGAAATGTTAATGCTAGAATCATTTCCTTGACATTCTGCCAGTACGTTACTACAGCACTAAAAGTAATACATGCTCTTTCAGTCTTAAAAGTGCGAGACACACGACTGCAGTGATAAATGTTGAGGTCACACTTTAAAGTACAAAATCATAATAAATAAAAATATTTTTATAAATTACAATTATTATTATTATACATATTAGTATACCTCAAAACAGCTACCCTAAATATTAAAAATAAAAATTCTATAAATATTTGTAAAGGCTATTTACACTGTATTTGTCTGATTCACTAATACTTTTGTTCAAAGTTTCTTTTCAAAGACATTTTAGAGCACATAGACATAAAATATGTCTATAAAATTTTTAAATGTCTTGACATAAACAAAATGGGGCTTCTTGGCCACAGTACCACCCTAGGATATGCAATAATTTTCAATATTTCAATTGCAATTATTATGTATGTATCCATGCATGTATGTGTATATGTGTACATCTATGTGTGCGTATATAATAATGGTAACGTGCGGTATAATATAAATAATAACACATAACATTAAATGTGATACAAATTCTTTGTAAACCAAGGTGCTGGACATTTCTACCCATCAATTCTTTTTTTCTATAAAGCTAAATGTTAACAAAACAAAGAGAGCAAACAAGCCAAACAGAAGCATGTGTTGTAGATTATCTGTCTGTTCTACAGAACCTGCCTTCCTTATGTAGCGCCATCTATATAAAAAAAAGCAACCTGCTAGATTAATGCAGCGCGAAACAATATTCCAATTCTTTCAGAGTCGAGTGTGATAAATAGCGAGTGACCATGTGAAAACAAGCAAGAACAAAAGAGCTACGAAAGCCCACCTGTCCGCCAGACCAGGTGCCTGTTCTGGACAATCCGTGTGAATAACCACAACCCCCCCAATCCCCATCTTCCTCCCAGAACCCTCTGCGAGAGAGTCTTGTCAGGCCATCTCGGCTGGCGTCCTCTCCAGTGAGTCCCTCCAGACTCTCCGGTCTGGGCTGAGGCCTAATGAAAAGCAGACCACCGTCTTTTTCAATTCCTCCGGCCCAGCCAGACCGCCACTAAAAGCAATCGACTGACTGAATGGAGTCACTATATCACAATATGCACCTTACGGCATGCCAGAGACACCGCGTCCTCCGGGACGGAGCGCCGTGTCCGCATTCATCTCTCTTTCTCTCTCAAGAGTTTAACGGCGAAGATTGTTGATGGGGGTGGGAGACGACAAGAGAAAAGAATGAAGCCGCGAGACTGCGGGCCGTCTCACATGTGTCTTTTGTCCGGCACACTAAAAAGAAGAAGACTAGAAGGTTGCTTTGGGGAATGAAAAGAGAAGGATGGAACGTATGGACAAAAGGAGGTGTGTGGGAACAGAAAGATGTGTTCGAGTTCCTACGTGCGGATTTGTGTCCGCTCTCGTGCGTTCGTGGGAGGAAATGTTGCGCATGGTTAGCGGCGTGTGTGTATCTGTGAGTATCTGTGTGGGAGCGGCTGAAGCGCGTAGCTGGAGGTGTGTGTTATCAGTGCTCTGCAGTCGCTGTGTGAGGCGGGCAGGGCTGGGACGAGGGCAGGAACTGGAAGGGCAGGACTGGCGGAGTGTGTCCAGGGTGGGCGGCTCCAGATCCAGGGATACTTCACTTCAGTACACACACTCACTCCTGCTGCTAACCTCTAGAGCCCTGACACACGCACACACACACACACACACACACACACACACACAGAGTCTGAATGAGCTGAATTCACTCACAAAGAAAAGGCCGATGATCTTTACTCACGGTCACGAGCGGTTTTATGATGTTACAAAGCCTTTCACTGTCCACTGGTTTTACATGAGGTACACATAATAGCAACTCCTAATCATTAGCATACTACAAATCAGCACAAGGGCATCACGCTTCATGGGTCTTCAAAGAGAAAATTTTTCATTATTTATTCAGTTTTATGTTGTTCCTCCCCAGTATGTGTTCTGCAAAAGAAAAGATATATTAAGCAGAATGTCTCAGCTTCTGTTTTCCATCTAAAGATATTAGACTGTGCCAAAAAGCACATAAACGTAGCCCATGTGACTAGCGCCAAGACTTCTGGAGACTTTACTAGATGACCAATTGCTATCCGGGTACTAAAAACCACACACACACTTACTCACTCATTCTCAGTGCATACATTAGGTCCTCATGCTATCCTGCAGAGCTAAATGCCACAGTTCTTTGTGTTCGGGGTCACACATGTTATCACTGGTAATGTCAATAGTTCAGCCAATCCGCATGCTCAGTGGACTGACAGATGTCAAACATTGGAGATCTCTAAAACAAAACTAGACTAGTTTTTTCATTTTTCATTAAAATGTCAACCATGTTTTTTTGCATTTTTCTATTTGTATTTTTATGTTAAAAATGCCGACATAACATGGAAATAGCCTACAAATGTAAAACATATACATATAAAAATATTTTTAATAAATAAATAAATGAATAACTGAATAAACAATGACTAATAAATTAAAGAAACTAAAAAGCTATTCAAACAGTTTCCATGCATTTAAAATAATGCTAAAATTAAAGTGAAGCACTGAAGTACAGTTACTAAAACCTAAAACCCAATTGTAATTATAATAATAACAAGGCAATACTATACAAATAATACCAAAATAACCGTTATACTACTTCTTAGATTTTTGACTTGATCCCAGTGAAAACATACAAAATATTTCTAGACAAGTACTGTAAAAAAATATTGTCTTGTTTTCAGGAAAAAAGAAGTCAAGATTAAGTGTTTTTCCTTAGGACAAGAAAAATAATAAATAATAAAAATAATAAATTTTTAGATACTTTGGCTGGAAACAACAAAAACAACAAGAAATCTCATACCTTTTTTTTTTTTTTTTTGCAGTGTACCAAAAGTCAAGTCAAGTCTGACTACGTACAGTGTAAGACTAGTTCTGCCGTAAACCATGGCCAATTACAGTTATCAGACCCCACCAAACATCCTTAGTATGTTCACCATTTAATGGGAACAGTCTTATCAAATCAACTTGAAGATAGTAAGCCCACATGAGAGTGATCATTAGCTGCCACTATCAGCTGCCCGCTTTAACTAGCAGCAGAGAAACGCCACTGCTTCCCTGTAAAATATGTGCTGACAGAAATCTCGCACCTTGGCTTTCAGCTCAGACAGTAAGAGCCGAGTCCATATTGATCCAATACACCAACCCACCGTACTATAATCTCCTTAACCATAGTTAGAGAAGAAACGTGCTAAAAAACACTCTTCCCAATTCCCATTTGTTTTGCTGTTGGTTGTGCAGGTCTGAGGTTTTGTGGAAGTTGGAGGAAGCGAGGATGAGAGCTAATGATGTAACTCACATTTCAGTAGCTAACTGAAGCTGCCTACAGTTCCTCCTGGGAACCTCCTGCTTACGAGTTCGGAAATCATTATAACTACATGAAATGTGTCATATCAAAAAAAAAATAAAGAAATGTTAGGTGGAAAATAGGAAGCTTTTTATTGCTAGAGCAACATAAAGTGCAAACAATGCCGACTTAAACTGCTAGATTGTAAAAAAGTACTGTAACATTTAAATTTAGAACTTAAAAAAAAAACAACAAAAAAAAAAACGATTTCAATTGACAATCAAGACTTAACGGTGGCATTTGTGTAAACTAATAATTCTTTTTTAAAATGACCTAAAGGCAGCATGAGACACGTTGTTACTTATACTTAAGTTTTTGTCTGTTATTTATCAACCTTTTTTTTTCTATTTCTTTTACTCATTCAGATGTATTCCCTTCTCTTTCCCACACTCCCTCTATTTTTGTCCCTTCCTCTTTCTCTCTCTACCCCAGCTAAATATGTTTCTCAACCCATCTACAACAAATTAAGTTTCTTCTCAAACTGAATTTCAAGCTTGGCTGCTTTTGTAGGGTGAGTAACTCACTTTTCATTAATTCTTTTTCTTTTCTACCCAAAAATGATGTACTGTATCACTTGTATTTCTCTACTCCCCGCTCGTTTTTTCCTCTCTCCAACCAACCCGGCCACTAAATTTGGTTCTTGCAATGGAAAGCAATTACACTCTCAGAAAGGTGTATTTTTACTTATTAAAAAGCCCTAAAATCTCTTAGAAACACACTTATTTTTTATTCTGTTTTTCACTTGAAAGTTGTAAGGTGTACAGTTTTTTGTGTGTTAAATGTCTTTCCATGCATCCATGCCTTTTATATATAAATTATAAGAATATAAATATATGAACGTATATACATGTAAATATTTTCAAAATAGACAATGTATGTGTGTGTATTTATATATACATAATATTTAAACAGTAAACAATAAAACATTCATTCTGGATGTGATTAATATCAAATAATTGTTTAACAGCACTATTACTATAAATAAATAAATAAATAAATATATATATATATATATATATATATATATATATATATATATATATATATGTGTGTGTGTGTGTGTGTGTGTGTGTGTGTATTACACTACATGTATATTTATATATAGTATAATATAGTGTAATACATTTAGTATAACACATATAGATATGATCGTAAATACATACAAACTTTTGACACTTGCACTTCAGGTTATATTCTCTTTGGTCTTTTTTTTTTCACCACCATAAGTTTTTTTGCATCCATCTCATGACTCGAGCCCATCAGCCCCTTTGACCTAAAGCTGGAAGTTGGGTGCCTTGTGAGATTTCAAGATATGCGCTTTGAAGACTGACGGCACCAGGGAAGGGAAGGGAAGGGCAGAGCGGCCTCTTCTCTGCTTAAACCGGACAGAGTTAAGTGACAGATATGAACCCACGCTGGGAGATAACCCCATGTCAATAAATCCCCCTCTCCTAACCAGATCCATCTGCCGACCTCTGCATAACAAACAGCTCGCAAAGCACTTCCAAAATATTGAAACAGAGTTAAGCCCTCAAGGTGTGAGCCATTTCAATTTCAAAAAATAAATATTATCTCTGACTAAGCAAACCTTGCATTACAATGAGGATCATTTTACTGTTTCAGGAAGATGAAGGATGCCTCTCTGCAGACGAAGAGAAGTCAGAAGAGCTACCGGTCATATTTCTGCCCTCTCCGTCCACGCTGGCTTGATAGGCCCCCCGCTTTCTTTTATCTTATTACGGCCTCAAGAAAACAATATTCCGCTGTACTATTGCAGTCGCCCCTCTTTCTGTCTTTTTCCATTTCCCGTTCTCTCTATTTCTTCTCACTCCATCCTCTCTTTATTACGGTCCTCCATATCAGCTAGATGATTCCTTTGCTGCTGATATGGGAGTCTCAATATGCAATAAAGCAGCGGGATTGCGCTTGTTGCATTTTATGCTTTTACACTTTTTTGAAACGGGCCCATTGGTCTCTATAAAAGGGCGGCTGGATAAAACGGGGTCACATCAAACTCTTTATCTTCAATCTAATGTAAAATAACCGCCCTGCAGTCAAGCTCAGGTCACGACTTATCCGTGGCTCAATCCAGAGTCAGATTTGTTAAAATTCCTTTAACGTGAAGCTACGCGTTCACAACTTAGTTAGTAGATGCGAATGGAAAATGGCATTTAAGGTTCCATTTGACACACGGCAGAGGGGCGAAAGGAACGCTGACCCCTGGTGCTCTGAGAGACCCTCCGCCAAAGGTCACACCCGGCGAGTGTGCTGGAAATGTTATTAGACTGGGCCATGCTTAGCTCCGAGGACGGCGCGGTGGTGGGATTCAGAAGATGGCAGAAGATGTTTACAAAAGCTTTACTAGCAGCGTTTAGATATTATTCACAACAATGGCCTAAAATGGCATTAGAATTATGTGAAGTCTTGAGTTGTCATTAGCACATCATCACATCACCAGTCACCTGCCCACCAGGGGCGAAATATACTGGTTATGCCCATTTGGTTAGTCCCGAACCCCGCTTATTTTTTCTGTACTGCAGTTACACGGAACCGCTGTAGGCAGGCATTTCACAGCGGTTAAACACATCGCAGTCGTATCGACAGATGTGAAACGTTTGTTGCATTTTATGCTTTTACACTTTTTGAAACGCTCTTATTGGCAGTGATAGCACAGAGAGAAATGTTGGGGGGAATGATACAGACTCGGACCTGCATACAGGTCGGGTTCTGAGAGCATGTGCTGACCAGCTAGCACCGGTGTTCACTGAGAGTTTCTCCCTGAAGCAGCTATAGTCCCCATGTTTCAAAGAGTCCATCATTATCCACAACAACACTGGCCTGGAAACTCGCTTTAGAGCATTATGTAAAGTCTTGATTGTCTTTAGACATTATCATGTGATATTATCTTTCTTTAATTGCGGCAATATATTAATATGTTAAGTGCAGTGTTTGCATAAAAGCATAAATATGACTTAATATGAGGTTAGTGAAATCAACAACCTGGAGAGATGGTGTATTTTTCTGACACTGCAGTTCCCATAATCCCATCAAGATCGACGACGGACCCCAGTGGAGAGCATTGAAACGCTTAGATTCAGAAATTTTACACCTACATCTGGAGTTTATTTTTGCTGTGATGTATTAAATAAAGTCAAATTATTGCTGCAGCACATCTACAACAAGCTTGCTGTACTGTGTCGTGGAAAAGCCATAAAATTCCTGCTTTAACTTTTACTTCGGTCAACCAGCTACCAGCATTTTCTAAGTTACATTTACTAAACTTAGGTTAGCACTAGATTTGCACTGGACATTTATTCATTTACATTTATATCTACATTATTTACACTTTAAAACTGGCATTTAATTATACATATGTTTATATATATTTAAATTGAATGCTGGAGTTATAAAAACATTTCACTGCTGCTTTTGTATGTAGACAAATAACATTTGGTAAACTGTATTAGACAATAACAGGTAAACTGCAGTAGGAATAAAACTTACTTAACATTTGTAAGTGCAAACTGTTGCAGAGATTTTATCAAGTAAGTCTGACAGACTGCTGCTGCTGCTACAAACAATAAACACTTATTTGCTTGTTGCAAATTAATAATGTTTAATATAGATAACAAAAATGATAATATAGATAATAAAATGGGAAACAACAAGTATAATTACATGATGCTACATTTAAATGGATATTTTTTCAGCATATCAAAAAGCATGCAATATGTAACAATATTAAACATTAACAATAATATTTAAATTAAAATTAAAATTAAATAAATACATTTTTTTTTTTCAAATGAATCCCTACAAAACAAAGAACATTTTCAGTCAGGGATGTACCTTGCATCACAGATAAATGTGTTGATGCATGTGTACTATCAGCTAGACCACGGCTCCAACAATTTATGTGGACAGTAAATAAATACTAAATAAAAACCCAGTTCAATAAACCTCTTGTCAAGGAAAAGAGTTTTTCACTTCTTTTTCCTACAACTGTACTTCTAGTATTTCAGACCTCCTGAGGACAACTCCGGTGTGGACTCTAAACGAGCTTTTCACTGACAAGAGAGATATAAAATTTCGCAAAAATGACAAAAAAATCACTCTCAATTGTGAGAGACTGATGATAGGATTTACACCCACTGTTTTTGAGTCCTCAGATAATAGAGTCAGTGACAAATAGAGAAAGACTGGTCAGCTATTGGGAGGACAATACCAGGCAGCTGGTGGAGAGCTCTTCAAATTACTAAACCTTTTGGAAGAGCATTCACAAAAGATTTGACAAGTAAACAGCAGTGTAAATGAGAGAGAGAGAGAGAGAGAGAGAGAGAGAGAGAGAGAGACAGCGATGAGAGATTCGCCATGTGATGGAGGAGGACTCCATTTCTGCTTTGCAGTCCATAAACAACTAGATTTCATGCGATTATCCATCACTGTTTCACAGCTCACGGATTCTGCCTCGTCTCCTTTTCATCCTCCTCCATTCCTCCTCCCTTTTCTCTTTCCTCCTGTCTCTTCCTTCTCCGCCCTCCCTCCATCTCTCCGGTCCGACTTTGACCTTCTCTCTTCACGCAAGGCAGAACTGCTATTGATTAAATCTTGGCACGGGGTGTACAAACACGGAGATAAACCTGGGCGTAAAGTGAGAGATAGAGAGAAGCGTGCGAAGGCCAGAGACGCGTCTGTCCAAGGAGCTTTCCATCCTTTATTCCAGCTAACAGGCTCCCGAACAAGATCCCCCACTGTTCGTCTGTCTGCAGGGGCTCCAGTGACCATTAGAACAACAAAAAATGACCTTCCTCCCCTCTCCAATGTTTGTCTGTAGATTCCATGCTCCTTTCCTCTCCTCCTTCTCACTCGTTCTGTCCTTCTCACAGCCAGCAATCCTTTTCACCATTTTTCAGACTAAAAGGGCCTACAGAGCTGTTTCGTTCACACAGAGAGCAATGAATGTGTATGAATGTGACGGCCACATGTTCCACTGACACTCTGAGATCCAATTATTTTAGAGGGTTCTAAAGTTATCCTTAGGTTCAGCATGAATTATAAAAATACGTAGAAGGGATTTAAATAGAGATATAGCGGATGCACCAATTTAACATTTCTGACCAATATAATAAGCTTAAAAATATTGTCTATAATTCATGGACATTAAATAGAAAATGTTAAGATTTTTTGTGCATTATTATTTTCATTTTTATTATTTAATTTTATTATTTTAATATATTATTTAATATTTTATATTTATATTCTTTACATTGTTACATTGACATAACTGTATGAATGGTAAAAAATAAAATTACAGTACTATTTTTTTGTCATTTATATGTTTTTTTTCTGCTAAAGAAAAAGGTCTGTATAAATAATAAAAAGTACTTAATATAATAGAGGTGAGACCTCTATTATATGGAAGACTATTTATAGAGATGAGGCCTCTATTAAGGGAAAGTGCTCTTCAAGAAATGGTGCATAAATCCTATAATCTGGATTTATGCCCTTTATGTCAGTGTAGAGATGATGAAAAAAGTTAGATATTAGAAAAAAAACTAATATTAGACAATATGGTATAACAGATAAGGTACTGATATATTGCCCAAAAGTTGTTTTCAAATTGTGTTAAATGGACTGGCACACTTTTTTTGCAGATTAACATTTAATACACAAACAAACAAGGAACGGGTTCAAATGAATAGCCGTTTGGTATTAACACTACAAAAATCGTTAATGTTCGTAATCTGCACCTTTGATTATAGCTCTCCAACACCAAGCACATTCTTTATCACATACCAAACTTGAAAGTATATCTTTCTGATAAGACAGAAGAAGTAATTCATCTCTGTCAACTAAACGTCTGTTTTACAGATTTATTAAGAGAATTTCATTTTGCCTCGAGGTTGTTCTTGTACTTTTGGCTCTTACTGATGAAACATGAGAAATCTAGCAGTGCCCAGCATGCAGCTCAAGGGTGCAACTCTAAGATGGCCATTAAAGAGCCAGTAATCACACACACACATTTCAGTCCACCTTCCATTTGAGGAGCTGTTATTAAACTCACTCCTATAAGCACTAGCCACTGGTGACAGAGAATAAAAAAAAAAAAGGACTTGAGGTAAAAGTAAAGTGTAGACATTGTGTTATCAGAGGATGTAGAGGGAGAGAGAGGTTAGAGACCTCTGACTACATCCATAAACCTGTACTCCATCAAACCAGAGACGGGACCCCATTTGCCTGCTTAACGTTCATCCTTCACAGGCAGCCGGTCAACTCAACTCACATTTTAAATTGCTCAGTCAATTCCAGAACTAGATGATCGGAGGGGGGATTTCTTCGGCCTTGGCTATGAGACTACGGATTGTACATCAGAGGATGTAGAGAGAGAGAGGGGTTAGAGACAACAAGAATAGTGCTAACGCTGGTTGCCTGGAGTTTTTGCCTGCTGGGACATGCATCGGCTTCTTGCATTAGAAGAACAGGAAATCTCAAAGAGAATGATGAAGGAAAACAGCAAAGTAGCCATCAGCAGCTCAGAGTGATCTCTGTGGAAACAACCGTCTCAAATCACAGAGAGGTGTCAGGCAGTATAACCCATTTAAAACACGCAAGGTGAGGTGAATGAGAGGAGCTGGGTCGCCATCACCCGTCCTTTGTGTCTGGCCCTCGTCCTTATTGTCGCCATCACCCCGCCCTTATTCGCCGCCTTTCACCAGGCTCCCGACGGAGTGGGTGTGTTCGAGAGGAGGGGCGTGGTATCGGTCAGGTCTGGCGGCGTGTGACGAGGCACACCTGAAGGGATTAGCCTTGTCACCGTCGCCGTTAAATACCTGACCGCGTCTCTCTCGGGAGACCGGTCTCTTCCCCGTGCATGCACGCTGGTGTCCTCGTGGGTCCAGGAAGGGTGCGTGATGGACCTCACCCGCCCGTCCGAGAAGCGCGTCGTGGGACCTCCGTAGTCCAGGCTGTGAGCACACAGCTCATCCCACTCTGCCGCGGAGCAAAGAAACGACGGAGACGCCGCGGAAGAAGCCGCCGCCCCTCGCGCCCGGGCCAGAAAAAGGGGCGCGTGACCGCGGGACTCCGCCCCTTACCTGGACCCTTCCCCCTGGAACACGGCCTCAACCTTCACTTTCCCAGCGGCACGACGAGGACACAGATCCCCCTTTTATTTGGACACTTTTCCCTGGACACTTCATTATTTTGTATTATTATTTATTTTGTTAATAATAAAAAGCCTCTCCGAGACGCCACGCCCACTGTGTCTGTCGTTGGCTCCTCCCGTCACAATATAGAGATTGAGGAGGAACATTTAGGATCTCCATATGAATAAATTTAGACTGCCTTTCACAATGTGTTTTTCCGATGCCAATATTTGTTTAATTAAAATGTATTTAATATTAAACAAGTCAACAAAAAACTTATCTAAATTAACTTCATTTAATTTGCAAAAATAAAACAAATAAAATCTAAATTAATCATGAGAAGACTTTCTATTTAATAATGTATATACTCTATATAATAAATAAGAAAGCGACATTTTCTTTTGCAGCATGGATTCATTAAATTGATCAAAAGTGACAGAAATTTTTTTTTTTTTTACAAAAAGTAACAGCTGCTGAAAATTCAGTTTTGCCATCGCAGGACTAAATTACATTATAAAAAAAAGAGAGTAGTTCTTTTAAATTTAACAACATTTTCTGTTTAAATGAATGCGGCCATAGTCGGCATATAAGACTTCTTTTAAAAGCAGTTTTAATGTTTCTGAGCCCAAACCTTTGAACAATGATGCCTTCAAATGTAGAATGGCAAAAAGATATTTATACTTCTTAAATATAACGAACTATACAATCTACAAATCAGACTTTTCAAATCAACCTATAAATCAAAACAACTTTATCATAACAGCATCATCATCCTTTTAAGAAACAACTCCTCAAGGACAAGTTGAAGCCTCTCCTTTTCATTTTTTTCCTGTTAGTTTGGTTCAGATTGAATACTACATGGCACACCACAGTTTATATACACGTTCTGTTAATAGAATGTTTAAAAATTAATCAAAAGTCACCTTATCAAAGTGAATATGACACCGTTTAGAATGACACTTCTGATCTCATCGATGTTTTTCTCTTTTAGAGACATGAAAGGTGCAGTGAACTGACCGTATAGGATGAAACACTACCGCTAAACAACCGCTAACCGCAGTCACTCTGCACCAACCTGGCTCAAGGCTCTTCCCAATGGAAACTTTATGTGCCGTAAAACAGACAGACGGAGAGTGAGCATAAACTCGCAAAATAGTTCTGAAAGTCTGGCCATAAAAGACTCAAGGCCTGTTTTAAATGTACATCACTTACAGCAATGGACATGAAGAAAAGATACCGTTCAACTTGACCGCAGAGCAAATTGAAAGCAGGTTTTTGAAAGATCCGGCTACTCTCTAGACAAGACAAATGAATCAAGTACATTCATCGGTTTTATTAAATACTGTCCTCAAAGATCCCATTTGAAGCTAAAGGCAGACGTTTACTGACATACTATGGATGAAAACTGCTATGATTACTCTACATTTAAAGCATAAATTTGATTTGAATAATAGATCTACATAATATTCACATATGCAGTTCATAGGGGATGTATTGTATTAGCCCTACAGTTACAGCATGAATTATTTTTTTATCCTATTAGTAAAAACGTAATATATTTAGAATACATATATTTCATACCAACTATAGTTCAAATCTATTACCATATTTACTGGCAGATAACTGGAGACGTATTGATTAAAATTTTAATAATTAAACTTTACTTTGCATATTACTTGTGCACAATGCACTTTTCTTAATATTAAGACTAAAACGCTGTAAAAGTGTATCTGAAGTATTCTTGCAATAGTTCCTCTTTAACACAAGTATATCTTTAATTACACTTCAACACTACTTCTGCACAATTAAAGTGCATTAAGTCAAAAATTGTTCCAATTTAGCAGTCTTTAAATATACCAGTTTAGCATAGACAAGCGCAATTGCAGAACATTTTATTATGTACATAAATATAAAAATGTACGTAGTATGTTTAGCATGAAATAAATGTATTTCAAATAAAATTTACTATACTTACTTTCCACTACGTTATTAACATTTTAGATAACATTTATTTCATTTCAACATTTCATTTCACAATTCTGACTTTTTTCTTGCAAATACAAGTTTATATCTCCTAGGTCATACTCCATAATTTGATTTAACTCAACAATTAGTACATTTGTCAATTCTGAGGGGGAAAATAATCTCGTAATTGTAAGAATAAATTTGCTTTCATTCCATGCCTCCCATAGACTGCTAAAAATACTAATTTAGTCTCCCAAAAATTTAATATGTACATTAATGACTTGTTGTCTGGACGGCATTCAGGACATTTAGTCTTTTGTATTATTATGTTCAAAATTCAGTTCTATGTGTTTCTGGATCAACATCTTTGTTGACTGTGAAACAACACTGTGATAAGCCAATCAGATCTGAAGAACCATTTTATAGTTTTTGTGAAGTATAGGCTTTCAATCAGTGTTTGATGCTTGTACAGCAGTGTCGTTCATCTATTATTTCCTCTTATTTTAGGCATTACTCGTGGGAAAAGTTTAGGAGTAAAAAAAGGAGTAAAATATTGTTCCAGGGTCAACAAAATATGTTGACCTAGGAACACGTTGTACTCTGCAAAATCAGAATGTGCTTTGAACTAAACCATCTGAAGTAGAATGAACAACAGACAAAAAAAAAACATCAGCACATACTAAATTGCAATATAACATTTAAATTTCAGTACAGAAATAATAATACAAATATATATTTTTTAATCAGCCTCACTATACGAAAGCTGAATATATATATATATATATATATAGTTGTAAATGGCAATAGGGAGAGACAGAGAGAGACGTGAAATGAAGCAGAGAGTGCCGGTCAGGCCCTCAGGCTGGATTCTGTCTGTCTGCTTGTCTTTGAGTCTCTGCTCTTTGTTGCAGTAAGTGCTCTTGCTAGCCTGTCAGATCCACAACTGTTGCTCTGTCTCCACATCTGGAGAGGAGCAGGCGCTCAGAATTCAACACAACAAGGCACCTGTGTGAGGGAGCGGGGCTCGAGTCACGTGACGGGCCTCTGTTGAGATTGACGGGCTCCGTGCCAACGGAAAAACGACTGAAGGTTGCATGAGAGGAGAGGATGAAACCGGGGAGCTGTGTCTAGACAGGCAGGTCATCCGAGTCGTGATAACTGAGCATCAACAAAGACCCCGAGGCCTTCTGCTTTTATGCAAAATAAACATTTATACATGCTTAAATATTTATTCCGACACACTTATTTTAATCGACAAAGACCATGCTGCTTGTGCTATATGTTTCACCGCGCGTCTAAATAATTCACATCCATAAATGCAGATCTGAGTTTGATCTCTTTTAAATATTCAGATGGCTCGAGCGTTTCACACTCGGATATGGATAATGGATCTGGATGCGCAGCCTTCAAAACAACTTCATTCTCCATTTGCTGATGCGAACTCGACGTTGGAAATGGGCAGCGGTGAACAGACGAGCTGACGGTACAAGAAGCTTCTACGCATAATCATCCATCAAAGCGACTGTCAAAACCCGCTATGCTTCTCTGTCTTTATAACGCTGTTAGAGGACTTTGATGACTAAAGATACAATAAACAGATGTGACGATTGCTGTTGAACATGACAGTTGTTGCGAGTCTGCATTTTAAAGTCGTGAAAACAGTCCGTGCGAGCGTATTTGGGCCGTTTGGACCGTGATTGTTTGCGTTGCTCGATTCATCTTCATAGACCTCTGCATAGTGAGGCTTCTGATTGGCTGTTGCGTTACAAATGCGAATGTAAAACATTTGCGCTCGCATATCCCTCACCAGCAAGGAGGCTACTAAAAAGAAACGAGTTTGACCCTGAGAGGCGAAGCATTAACAGAGCAAAAGAGGTAATTGAGATGTACTAGAGGACTCTTTTTGTGGAACGCTCTTCGCATTTACTTGCCTCATTGAAAGTGAAAGATATGAGAGAAGTAATCCCAGTATTACACTGAATCCAGGCTTGTTCTCTGGTGCTTTACCTATAGAGTGTGTGTGTGTGTGTGTGTGTGTGCATGTGCACACTAACTTCCTCCTCACAGGGCCTCTGTTTAAGTACATCACGTCTGTGTGTTACACCAGAGAGTGTTTTACTACTGCAGTCCAAGCTGTTGTAGCCTCATCCTGCTCTCTTTTTCTTCATTCCCTCCCTCTCTCCTCCATCTCTGCAGGTCATTAAGAGTGTTGTACTGCCACATACCCAAGAACAGAGGACATAAAAAGACAAATAAGGCCATAAAAAGCCCCTATGCCTGTGCATACAAATACATTCCCTCTCACTCTCTCTTGTTCTGTCGCTATGTCCCTCCCTGACTTGTTCTCTCTCATTCAGTATCTATTCTTTCATTCTTCTTTTTTTTTTGACATTCTATCTTCTATACGAATTATAAAAAGATTGTAGATGCTAATGAATTTGCAAAGGGACAGTGGCTTTACCAAAACTTAAAACCTCTACTTGTTATTTTAGTTTTATTTATATTTATATTATAATGTTTAATAATAAGTTGAATTAGCGTTTTCAATTTTCAGTTGAAGTAATTTTATGTAATTTGTAATTTCTATTTAGCTTAAAATTCTTTTTATTTTAGTCATTTTAGTAGTAAACCTTTTTTTATGTTTAGCTGCCAAGTCTAATTTTTAGTTTTTCATCCTGTATTTAAATTGAATTTTAATTCAGCTGTGTTTTTTAATTAATAACTTAAGTTATTAATAATTAAGCTTTTAGTTTTATTTAACAATAGCAACATCCACCCTTACTTAAAATGAAAAGATTTTGAGGCCTCCAATACATAAAAAAAATTAAAAATAGAAAACAGTTATTTTAATCTGCAATAATATTTCAAAGTATTACTGTTTTCACTGTATTTTTGACCAAATACATAACACATAAAACATATAATTAAAAAAAATCTTATTACACGTAACCTTTGACTTGATATCTTGATGTCTAATGGAATAACATGCAAACATGTTTAAGTTGTGAGAATTTTGAAGAGACAGAAAATATGGTTATAGAACAGATCTGGGTTGATGCAGTGAATGAACGGGTGATTTAAAAAAAATTAATACATAACAGCACCATATTCGCCATCAAGTATTTTTGTTCCTACATGGCTTTAACATATAGTTTTGCCATTTATTTCCTCCCTGATACATTTGCCCTTTCAAATCCCATTTCATGTGAAACTGATTTCTTTTTTTCCATTGACACCATATTTCTTATCAATAAATGTCCTTTCATCAGTGGCTTCCCGTGCCTGGCTCTCCTTGACGAACGTGAAAGTGATGAAGGCCCTAAAAGAGGGCTTTAATCTCTCGAGCATTCCTAATGAGTTTTCCTCTACAATTATTTGATAAGAGCGAGACGGGACTGTAGGCAATGTGAATGATCCAGTACCTGGGCAGATCATGCACACACACACACACACGCGCACAGTCATACATCCTCAAAGACACTTACATGTGTCCACCCCCTTAAAGGAAATGAGTGTGCAGTGCACAGCAGATACAAGAAGATGCTAACATAATACACACTGACAGAAACACCTGAAACGCAACAAAGACGTGAAGTAACGCAGATTGCAAACATGCGGTGACTAACCACACTGAGGCCCAGCTGCTCTCGCTGCAGGTAATCCAGATTTCTGCGCTCCAGGCTGGCCAGGTAATGCTGCAGACGGGAGTAGGTGTAAGGGTAGCAGTACGCGAACTGATAGACGTCATCCTCGCGGTCAAAACAGAAGGCGAAAGACATCACGTAGTTCCTCCGGTGGTCGGGGCAGCGATAGTAATACACATTCTTGGCTGGCAGTCTTTGCCTGTGACGAAGAAAAAAAAAGACAATGTGACAATGAATGCACATTGTTCGCTTTCCCATCGAGCGTTCATTGGTTAATGTGAGGTCGTTCTAAAGAAATAAAAAGTATTTTAATTATTTATTACGCAAAAACTTTCTCTGTAATGACACCTTTTAGCTGATGCAACTAAGACTGGGTAGATGGGGTAAATATTATTTTTAATCAGCCATATCGTCACGATCACAACTCAATCAAGTGTTGATTGATAAAGTAAAAATTCCTGCCTAATGTTGTCACTGGGAAATATCTAACATTACTGAAGTTTAATGTGTTTCAAATAGCTTTTCATGTCATCGGTGGTAGTAAATAAGATTTTTTGGGTGTGCCAGACAATTGCTGTCTGACAAGGCTACTTACGATATAATATCAAATAATAATAAGATGTGGCAAGAGAAGAGATGATGAGATGTAATGATAGAGAATAAAATGAAAAAGAAAAGGTGAGAAGAGAAGACTAAATGAAGTGAGATTAAGTGAAGAGGGGTATATGAAATAAAACAACACAAAAAAAGGATAGAAAAAGAGGTGAAAAGAGAAGAGAAGATTAGAGAAGTGAATAAAAAAGAGAACAAATAAAAGTGAGAAGATTTGGTGAAATGAGATGAAGTGACAAAAAGGGTATGAATAATAATAATAATAATAATAATAATAATAATAATAATAATAATATTACTCAAATAAAATAATATTATATATGTAAAAAATAAGAGATAGGTGTGAAGAAAGGACTATATGAAATGAAGTAAATTGTATAAATAAATAAGTGCCGTTAAACAGTTAATCATGATTAATTGCATCTAAAATAAATGTTTTTGTTTATGTAATATATGTGTGTGTGTGTGTGTGCTGTGCATATTTATTATGCATATGTAAATACACAAACAAACATGACATATTTAGAAAATGTCTATACTTATATTTATATACATAAAAATATATACATGCATGTTTGTGTATTTATATAGATAATAAATAAACACAGCACACACGTATATATTATGCACACAAAAAGATTTGAAATGCAACTTTTGTGTGCATAATATATATGTGTGTGCTGTGTTTATTAATTATTATTGTAAATAATTGTTTGACAGCACCAAAATAAATAAATAAACAAATAAACAAACAAACAATAAAAAAACAAGTCTGGAAACTTGCAGGCCTGATCAATCCTCTACATCCCCACAGTCATTCACAATACTGCTGTTCAGTCAGCTCGCTCTCTCTCTCTCTCTCTCTCTCTCTCTCTCTTTAAAAACCCATCTAAATGAAGGCAAACACTACCAGCAAACTGTAAACAATGAAAACTTTCTGCAGTGCACAATGAGCAGCCTGAACAATGAAAGCTATGTTATTTGCATATAAAATGATATACTGTGCTGTTAATCAGTTTTATGTGGCGCTGCTGAAAGTAAATCTGCACATCTGCAAAGAAAGAAAGAGAGAGAGAGAGAGTGAGCAAATAGCAGTGAAGGACAGGGAAAGAACACACGATGGAATCATTGGAGGGAATAACAGGGGGAGGGAGATAGTGAGAAGATGAGAAAGAGAGGAAAGATCAGAGCTGGGCTGGGCTGACTGTGGGACAGGAAAGGAAGAGAGAGAGAGAGAGAGAGAGAGAGAGAGAGATCAGATGGAGATGCTATCTATGTGAACAGCACAGAAGCTTCCACACGGCCATACTGATAAGAGAGAGGAAACAGCTCTCTAAAATCAGCCTCCAGTCCTTCCATCTCATTCTTTTCTACTAAACAACTCACATACACACTGTACACTGATGGAACTGGGTTAGTGTCTTTGTTTGAACGCTTGAGAAGTTTTAAACACACACCTGTTTACTTATCTTCAGTGAGCCATACGCATAACTGCATACAAACACACAGACATATACAGAGGGATCCAAAGGCCTCAGTCTATGTGGAAAATATGAGATTCTAAGTCATATTTAAACCTGAAAATAAACTCTGCACTAATCTATGTTAAAATAAACAAATGCATTACATTGACTACAATCAAGTCAAAAACTAAAAATACTAAAATACTGAAATTCATTTATTTATTAACCGATATTATGATAAAAAGCAACATAAAGCAAAATAAAATAAAACTAATTCAATTAAATGATGCTGTTTAATGTTAAGAAAAGTTGTAAGATTAAATGTTCTATATCTATATCACAATTTTTTTTTATTAAAATAAAAACATGGCATTCATCACCATCAAGCTTAAAACACTAAAGCACTCTAATATCTGTTTTTGATATCAAATATGACAAGGATGTTGAATATGATAGCTATGACAAAAAATTAAATATGGTAAAAAGAAGGAAAATGGTCAAATTAAGTGCAAAAGCCTCTGACTCACATTTAAAAAAAATTCAAAATTCAAACTATTTCAACCTGGTAATGTAGGTTTTGTGATTTCAAAAAATAATACTATTAAGAAAAGTTATGATATACAAATTAATGAGAAATACTCCTATATTTAAATAAATGAATGACACTGATCACCATTAAATCTAAAACTACAAAACATTTATTCATTTAACTTAAATAAAATAGAATTGCATTATGTAAGAAACATTCAAAATGAAACTAAATGTTGCAGTATAATACAGTCCAATATTGTGTCTATTTTTCAATAATGAGGGAGCTACACAAGTATCATTTTAAAGAATCATAGGCCTGTTCCAAATGCTGTCAAGGGCAGTTTACAGCAACATATAACATATGCATTGCTCAGCTTGTTTTAGCAGGCCCCTCGGGTGCAGCATTGTGATTGGCCGTTTAAAAGAGCATGCTCCACCCTGATGTTCATTAGGAACCCCAGGAGAATTAAAGCTATCATATGTAAAACTATGCAGATATAAAACAGCCACACAGCGCAACATAACAGAGCATCATTCACACACACCGCGGTATGTACGCACAATCATTCCCAGACTTCTCTGCTACCTGAACAAAGTGAACCGCTGAGCCGAAATGAAAGTGAATTAGCTTTTCTCTGTGGAGGAAAAGACAGCAAATGAACGATCAAGCTGAGAAATCCTCTGGGGGACTGCTATCTCTACGGGTCTCAAAAGAGTGTTAACACACAGGACAGGTACCTGCTTGGTCCAAACTACATTCTAGTGCTAACACACACTCACTGACACATTACATGATCTCTAATGCATGTCAGGCTTGGCAACAAATATACTACAAACTCCCTTCACTGTCTGTTACTTATCTTATCACACATCCAGCCCACAGACACAATGTTAAGCTCAAATGTCACTTCAAAAAAGAAACGAACCAATAACATTATTAACTTTTAGAAACAATTATTAGACATGCATTAATTGATTTTTCGAAAAGACAAACCTAAATCTCACAAAGGCAGGCAGAATGAAATGCATCCCCAGAACGAAACCAAATAAATAAATTTTGTGCAATCAAAACAAGGCCAACATTTAGGACCATTAAAATATTTTTCGTGATGATTATTATTTTTAAGGCATATTTTATCCTCTCATTTGTATTACAATAATGCTTCTACTGTGACTATTACCATCTTTTTTATAAATCAGTATTTGATTTTAATAAAAGCATTCAATAAACACAGTGATATATACACAACGGTTTAAAAGTTTACTACAACATTATGAAATTCAATAATGAAATTAATACTATTATTCCATTTGAGACATTTATGTTACAAAAACATTTCTATATTAAATGAGTGCTGTTTTAAATTTTCTATTCATCAACGAACCCTGAAGAATTAAATCAGTTTCTTCAAAAATATTTGACCTTAATAATCATGAGAAATGTTTCTTAACCAAAGGTAAAAATGATCCTAATACAGCCAAATCTCCAACATCCACATTTTTTAATTTCAAATCTATTTTTATTTACATACAAGCACATATATATATATATATATATATATATATATATATATATATATATATATATATATATATATATATATGTGTATACTGTATATGTGATTCTCATGCTCGGGGTCAGCTGCTCTCGCTGCTTTCGAGTGGGGTTATGCTCAGGACCCGCGGCTGTTTGCCGTGCACCCCGACTACCCTGCCAAGTAGACATTAGCCCTCACACACACACGCTTGCACACCTCTCCCCACGCAGGGTTAATGAAACAGCGTGACACCTCACTTTATTTTTTTATTTATCTGTTTGGGCATTATCCCGGTTCCTCTCCAGCGTTTGACCTTGTTGGCTACTGAGCGAGTCGTGGCTATTGATTTTAATTACCCAGCGGGAATTTACTGCTCGCCTTTCCCGCGCCGCTGGGCCGCTATTGGCCAGAGAAAATAGCTTTGTGTGTTGCCCCTCTATGTGATAGAGAGAGAGAGAGAGGAAGAGAGCCTGGTGAATCTCGAACCTGCTGGGCGTTTTTCTATCTTCGCTGCAATGTATGTTCTCCCCTCTATCATTCTCTCTCTCTCTCTCTCTCTCTCTCTCTCTCGTTGTGACTGTTGGTAATTTGTTTTATCTAAATGATAGTGCCCCATGCCTCCCTGTGCTGGTGGATGTGGTACAATGCCCCCCATTCCAAAACACATTTATCTCGCTGTGTGTCTGAGGGGGGACAAAAAAAAAAAACAGGCCGGCGGACAATAACCTACACACACACGGCTTAACAATTGAGCTGCCCACCAAACGCCTCGGCCTTTTATACACACTCCCCACCCTGAGGAACACACGTACACAGACAGTGAGCTGTTGCTCTCCAGCTCTCTTTCCATATAAAGGTCAGCGCCTGAAGCTCAAGGTCATGGACTTTAAAAATGAAAGAGTTATCATAACTTGCCAAAGAAACCCAAAGTTTCTTCAGCTCGAGCGGAGAGGGCTATCGCAGACTAGTTTTCATGTGTATGTGTGTGTGTGTGTGTGTGTGTGCGTGTGCTGTTAGCTAAACGGGCCGGCCCATACCGAGGTGTCATTCCCCATCGCGACGCTTTTCAACTCCGTTAGCAGGAACACGACGGGGCCTTTGATGCCGCCGCGGCTGTCGGCTTGCCTCTGAAGGGAACTAGACGAGGGGGAAAATTGCTAGCTTTCATACGGAGCGGGACATCTTGTCTATATTCTCAAATCAATCAAGCGTAGAGGTCATCGCAGTGGCTCCTGTCTTTCTGACTCTTTCCGTCTCTCTCTGGCGCTGCGTTTGTCGCCCTCCCCTATTCTTTTCTAAGAGCACTGGCTGTCATCTGCTTAATGTTGTGAAGGTTAAATGGTTTCAAATATGAGCACGAAGCTGTCAAGTGCCACGATTCTTCTCTCATCCTCCTGACAAAAAACAGTTGAAGAAAAAAGGGGATCTATTACACGTACGGATATTACATTTCATCACGACAATGATACTCTCAGATCTGCGCAGGCTCTTTTGACTTTGGACGTAGGCCCGTGTTGTGTAATTATTGCTCAAACGAGCGATCCCTCTTCTAATGCATTTATTGTTTTACATTTGATACCGTTTCTTTTCTCTGGATTTTTCTGCCGTAATGTGAGAGGTAGAGGGAGTGGAGTGGCCCTCCTGTGATTGATCTATCATTTGGGACATGAATCAGACTGGAGAATAGCACTGGATGGCACAGTTACTAAGCAACCTCACTTGCTTTGTGGTCGAGCTGTCCATGTGCGATGGTATGTTTGAAATGAGGGGTTTTTGGCGTGCGAATTCACTGTGTGATTCTCTAAATGGTGAAGAGCTTTGAATGCATGTGCTATCTGAGATAGCAGAATGAATCTAGGAGCTGAGGTCCAAATTAGCCAATTTAGGGAGGAGTATTGTATTTTGTGTTGGTTAATAAGAGTAGAAACAAGCCGTGATGGTGGTTGCCAGGTCTCCAAGATTTTCTGGACTCTCGGCACGACTCGAGTCGATTTTTACCCATTTTAGTAAAATGTTTGAGTTGACGAATTAATATTATGAAATTATGTTGATAATTATTAAGAATATAGTCCACAATAATGTAAAATGGTTATTTGATTTTTTTTGTGATCGAAATATGACTAACAAAATATGTCTGCTTACCTACATTGTCAAAAATCTGCAATATCAAAAATGTTATATTTTATAAGAAAACCTATTTCAGACTTTCTACTTAAAATTTCATGTTCATATTAATGTATTGATCACCAAGTTTACCATCTCAATTCTCAATTAAAATAGAAATTAAAGTTTTAGTATCTAAGATCTACTAGACTTTTTACATTAGTCTCATTCTAAGAAGGCACCAGCACAAAAATGAATTACAATTGGCTCCTAATATTGATTACAGCACAGCATTTTATTTTACTGATGCTAAGTGAGCCTATAGTGGTTTACTGTCTTTAATAAGCAGTGACAGATTAAATCGGAGTCTATCGTGATCTATTACCCTCACTAGATTGAAATGCATAGCTGAATTTCAGCTCAAGTGTTTATGAATTCTGCAGAATAGCATGAGCTTGTCTATTGAGTGGTATCATGGCTGAACATGCCAAGTGCGTGAATTAAGCACACTGACACATGCACACACACACACACACACACACACATACACACGTGTGTGTGTTGGAGTCTGAGATACAGTGCTCTTCACAAGCGCAGGGGGACACGTGTAATATTAGCGCCAAGAGCTCTGGCCATCATACTGCCTTCACAGCTCGTAAATCATCCACTCATTACAGCTCAGATCATAAACGTGCACCCCTGAGAGAGAGTAAGAGACAAACTCTCAGGCTAATATATTCCAACCTAGCACTCTTTATGACTGCTGCCCGCCAAAAAGAGCGTTCGGGCACCTCTGGGGTGATATTGGACGGATAACTCTAGAACATTGGAATGGCAAACGGCACATTCAGATGCACTACCACACGTTGGCCTGTCTTAAAAACTAAACGGAGAGAGGATACGGATATCCCGGGTGTGTCAGTGTTCAGATTAGCTGTGAGATTAAGCTGCCTGCGTAGAGGGGAGCTGGAGAGATTTGCCACTCATTACTATTGAACAAAATACAAAAAGTTGCACCAAAGGCTATAACAGCTATAAAGGCTAAACGGTAAGTGGTTAATCAATATGGCAGCTCTGCATAGGGCACATTAATGCTGCGCTGGCTGGTACAAACACATCCTGACATAAAGGACAGGCCCTTTTATTTTACTTTAAGCTTAGTGCACACTGCAAAACAGGAACTTGCCTGCTTTTAGACACTCACAGTTCCACTTACTGTCGTGCTGTTGGCATTAAGGGGCACACTTTACAAAGTTAATCACAGATATGTCGATTGTGATAAACAACATGGAGAAAGTGTGTGCTCATTTTTGTATTAAAAATTACTTTAAAGGACATATAAAATTGTTAGAGAAAGTGACCCTTAGGATTATACCTGAACCAGTGTTCTTTTAGTATCACAGGTGTATTATTATAGTTTAATCATTAATATTTTTAATTAGATTTAGATGTAAGTTAGATTTGAGTTACGCTTAAAGAAAGATTTTGCCTTGAAATAAAATTTGGCTGAAATAAAATACGATTTTTATTGATTTATAGTTTTAGTTAAATATAACAAACCAGATCTGAACATTAACAAATTAATAAAAAAGATTTATCTGAACAGTCTGACGTTAAACGATCTAAAAAAATAAATAAATACAAAATAGGACCTTTGAGGTAAGACTCCCCCATTTGTTTCATCATTTAATTATTATTATTATAATTCATGAAGTAATTATTTAAGGATTCCATGAATTAGATGCACATTTAAAACATGTTCATTATTCAACATAACCTATAGGCCAAATTGGGGAATCGTTTAATCTGTATAATTAGTCTACTGCCACTGCAACATGGTTTCAATTAAAACAGTAGGCCTATAAATAAATAATAAACTTCAGCTTTAAGGGATTATGTTATTTGATTTGTCTATCATTCAGTTCTTTAACGAAATTTTCAAAATAAACAAATGTAAACAGAATATTTATTTCCTTTTTTGTACTCTACATTAAAAGTAACATTTTAAACTGAAACAAACAGTTTTTAAACAGTAGCATCTTTCGCCATCTTTCCCTGTTATTCAGACATACATATCATCTGTCTTTCTGTACATTTGCTGGAGACAGTGTGCACACATGGCAGGTCGGTCAGATTTCAAACAACTTTGGAAACATAGTTACAAGCTTGACCCACAAGTGTACATGGAACGCATTATGATCTGGGGCTGTTACCGATTATAAACATGAAAGGGTGACAAGCTTCTGTCTTGTAGTGTTCACTTTATGGTTTATGGACATTTAGCAACTGAGGCCCATATGCAAATGCATGGAAATGAATGGGCACTAAATAAATGAAAAACAAACAAACGCAAGGAAATTCGAACAAACATGAAAACAGTAATCTTCAGATAATTGGTTACCGGATGGCTCCAGCAGTGTGCAGGTGGCTAGTGTAGCCCCTGTCATTGGCTGTGTGTGGGAAGAGATGAGATTTCCCTATAGTGTCTATAGTGATGCTATAAGAAGCAACATCTACAGACAGAGAGAACAGGCAGAGGGTCAACAGCACAGATTCTCATTACGGATCAACTTCAAGAGCCTGAAGCGCTTCTAACCATGAAAATCGCATGCACTTAAATGCACTGAAATTGAAAAAGTCCAAAATCCATACTATTACCTAATAACACTTACATTTAAAGATGCATTCTGCAATGCATGGAAATAGCCAACCATTAGCAGTCTCATTCATCTCAACTGTAGTTTCCCAACTGGTGCAGAAATATTCAGACGTATTTGATTTAAAATGTGTTTTTTTTCCTCATGTCACTTTGAGTCAGTCACCTTGTTGTAAATGCCTGTAAATTTAACAAATCACACCAGGTATACATATGTGGTTCAATTCTGTTCTCTGAGCCAAAAATAAATATCATACATTTTTACTATATTTACTATATTTATATATATGCCAATCAGTGTAACAATCTTTCCATGGATAGAACAAAAATCTATTTAAAAGACAAATTAAACTCACTACTTTTACCTTAAATACTAATTAGTTGTAATTTTATATTGTCAGTAATTTTATTGTTTTTTTAATCAGTAAGATTTTTTTTCTTCATTTATAAAAAAAATGATATGCTTCCTCATTATTTTATTGATTTTAATATGTACAAGTCAGAATAAGCATGTTGTTTGAATTTTACATTGTGTTACACAGAAATCACAATGTAACATTATTTCAACCAAATTTTGAAATTTTATTCTCCAAAAACGTATTTGAAATCTTAAAAGTAGACACTTACATTTAATGTGCTTTCTGTGAACATACATTTTGTGAAATTTTTTTATGCTAACACCTTAACGTCTCTGACTTATATTTTAAATATATATATATATATATATATATATATATATATATATATATATATATATATATATATATATTATAAAAATATGAAGGTTTCCTTAAAAATATATATATATATTGTTTCTTGTATATATATTGTTTCTTGTAAACCAAATCATTATATCAGAATGATGCCTGTGTAATGGCTGCAGAAAATACAAATTTGCTATCACAAGAATAACTTTTCAATACATTTTAATAGAAGTTATTTTAAATAGTAATAATATTTTGCCACATTACAGTTTTCACTGTATTTTTGATCAAATAAGTGCAGCCTCTGTGAGCCTAAGTTATTCTAAAACCATAAAACTGACAAACTCATTTAGGATTGGAGATGTTTTGCTAACATCTCAACCTCAACACTTCACAAAGGTGAATGAATAAACATCAGGAAACGGAAAACTCTTTCCTTGGCCAGTAGATGGCCATAGATCTTGTGTTTAGGGCCTTTAAGAATTGACCCACCCTTTAATCCAAAATGACTTACATCACACTTTTAAAAAGGGGGGAAAAACATGGGCCACACCCTGTCTGCCTGCACACAATGAGGCTCATGTGATCTCCCTCTTTCACTCACTAATGTGTCATCAGTAAAATACTCCACAACACCCCAACGCGGGGCTGCATTGTCCCAGGTGGCTCATCCCATCTGTAGCAGCGGCGTAATAGTGTGTGTGTGTGTGTGTGTGTGTGTAGCGAACAGGCTATAGCGAGCCTCATCCAGCAGTGGCTAACAGTGGTAATATAATGCTTTCGAAAGTGTGTGTGTTTGCATAAGTGTGACCCCACAGTGGTAAGTAGCTGCCCTGCTGCGCTGAGGGATGTCTGGGGTAATTATCATAGAGCAGATGAGCCCTATGAACCAGCCAACATGGCGCCATGCCCCCTCATGGGGCACAGGGGCAGAAATCACACAGGGCACGTACACACATCCATACACACACTGTAGGAGGTGGAGGCAGGTGTGCATTAGAGAAAAGAGGGTAATAACAGCCAGACAGGGTGACGTCTAAGAGGTGCCCTGGTGTGAATGTCTGTGTATGTGTTTACGCGTCGGTTTTCCGTGGTTCTGTCGACTTTCCCCACCTGAGTACCCTGTGGCCCACTGGGACGTCTGAGATTATGAGGGCGCAGACGGTGTCGTCAGAATTCCCATTACACACATTTAGTTATTTGAGAAAAAAGCTACTCTGCTGTTTACATGAAGCTGAAGGTAAGGAAATGCCTTCCGCTATTCTGCGCAATAAGTAAGCTATTCCTAGGATAGTTTCCCCAAAGAGTGTAAACACTGCATCTTTAAGGCGCTTGCAAAATATTTAGCTTGTCCGAGTCGTTCAATGTGTCAGATGTTGGGTTTGGGACTACTTGTTTATACGAACAATAATAGATTGGATTTGGATAACCTGTTTGGAATCATCATTATTGGTGCAAGCATTTGAGCTGTGGACATGAATGGTGCCTCCGATTATAAGCCTTGCTGAGAATTGGCGTACGATTTCTAATTGATGTAACTGATCTCTAATTGAGTTTATAAGACACTAAAATTGCTGAAAAATCCCACAGAGTTCAGCAAGGCATGCACTTTGTTATTTATACTTAAAAATACATTTATTTCATTAAGTACACAACAAATACATTTACATATTTAATAAAAATACCCTGCAATTGTACTACTGGACTGCAACTTAAACTGGAACAACTAGTTTTCTAATTGTGTGGAAGGAGTGCTGAGGTCCAACTAAAGATATATTTGATTTTGCTAAAGTGGAAAATACTTTAGGTACACTTTAAATATCTCGCATTTAAAGACTGATATTATTCCAACTGTCTATACTGTCAAAACACCATAACAACTGCTTAACAATGTTAACAAATATTAATAATACATTTTTTACATTTTACATCTTCAATTATTTTTATTTTAGACTTTATATAGGTTTATTAAATAATGAAAAATTCATTACATTATAATATTGTTAATTTAGCATTTACCATTAATATTTATGCATAAGAAAATTAGAAAATCAAAGCCTTATTATTGAAATGGTGATGGTGCAGCAGTTAAGAGGTCATTTCTGGTTAATGATGTTCAAAAGGATGTGTGAATGGTGCTTTACTGGTAAAAAGACAGAATATCATTGTCCGTGTTAACAGCACATTTTTGTATTTACTTCTAAAGTTGTTCTAGTAAATTTACGGCAATGAACTGCTATTACTGTTTGAAAGACGCTATAGTCAGTATTGGTAGTAGTATTAATATTATGTTTTTAATTCATATTAGTATACAGATTTATCTGTATAGATTTAAATATATTAATTATTTCATTAAATACATTACAATTAAAAATATGTTAAATAAATAATATGATATCACAATCAATCGCATCCAAAATATTGTATACTGTGTATATTGTGTATATAAAAACACATAAAACATAAAGCATATATATTTAATAAATTATTTTTAAATATATATATATATATATATATATATTTATACGTATTTGCCTGTATGTCTTCATATTCATAGAATCTATACGATATCTAAATATATTTAATATAAAAACATAATAGAATTTTTCTAAAATATGTGTATGCGTATTTATATATACATAATAGATATACACAGTAAACGTACATACACACACACACACACACACACACATTAATTATATATATATATATATATATATATATATATATATATATATATATATATATATACATGAATTATAAATATATAATTGATCACAATTAATTATTGCCCAGAATAATATTAACATTTGTGTGTAAGAAAACCAAAACATCAAAGCCTGATTACTGAGATGGTTCTTGGTGAGATCTGACAAAACATGACAAAAACACAGTACGAAAGCGTTCGTAAAAAGAAAGGAGTTGGGGAAGATAAGAAGGGATGCTCTGATGCAGGTGTGCCATCTCTTTTCCCTCCCTCTCTTCCTCTATTCCTCTTTCCCAGGGGATGGCTGAGATGTGTTGGCTGACTGCATCAGCAGAGTAGGTGGAGTGGACCCAAGGAGACAGCCTGGCGCCAGTCTGCACTCCATGTCTACTCCACTCACTCACACACACATGTACATACACACACAGAGACACTGATAGAGATGGCGATGAGATAGACTGAGAGATGGAAAAACAAAGGGATGAGGGAGATGCGAGTGAGATGGCAGAGATACAAGCTGAAATCCATCCACATTAGTTCCATTAGATGTGTGCATCAGGTCCAGGTTGAGTTCGTACAGCAGGAAGTAGTATCGTAGGGTACAGCCCGCCGGCTAATGTAGCCTCGGGCAGTGCCGGTGTTGGGATGCTGAGAGCAGACAGTGATAGGGTTTACTCTCCTCATAAACCCACCACAACATCACTTCTGATTTGTCTTTCTCACAGTCAACAGGAAAAGTGTTCATATAAGCTGGCGTGCAAGAGGAGTTTTCAACTGCCTAATCTAATAATGCCTTCTGGGAAAAAAACCCACAGTTGTACATTAGCTGGACACTGAGGGTTTCATATTAATAAGTAGATCTGTTTTTTATGAGATGAATGGGCAGCTGGATTTGACCTGAATGATGCCGGTAAGTCGGTGATGTTTGCTATTGTAATGTAAGCAGGGACAGCGATGATGTCAGCTGTGTTTTTCTGTCCAATACCACACAAGGTGACTCCTGCAAGATCAAAACAATGACACACTCGGCTAAATAAGGTCTCCAAGGAAGTGATATCAGCGCAAGACAGAGGTAAAAGCCGGATGAAGGTCAGAGGGCTGGTGAGTCAAAGCAGACACAGAAGAGGAAGAGATAGACCACTCGTTGAAATCTCCATGGGAAAAACGATGAGGTCCAATATGGTGGTTATACAAAACCAGTTAAATGACCTAATCAAGTGGAATGTGAAACATATAGTTGGTATTTCTGAGGATAAAACAGGCAACTATAGCTATACAACATTATATGCAACCACTATCTGCCAATGGATGTGCTGTAAAATGAGCAAAAGCTATGGAGCATGGTTTCCACCATAGAATGAAAGAATAAAATAAAAACAGAATTGTGACATATAAACTCGCAATTGACCACTGGCAAAGAGCTTGACTGAGAGGCTGACATATCAGAACGCATATATTATGTGCCACCACTGTTATCCACCATTTTGCCCAACAAAGAAATCCATGTTGAAATTGCGTAAAAAAGATCAACAGAGTTGAAACTTTTTCAAAGATAAGTGAATATAAAAATGTGAGGATTGTCAAGCTGCGCTGTTCCTGGCTGCCACAGTAATGGTAATAAGTAATTCCTTCAAAGTATCTGTTTATGCGTACCAGAAAACCTGTCTTGTCTGGCGAAGTTAAATACTCTGTGTTAAAAAATAAAACAATCTGTTAAAACGTTTGCTCTTATTATTCTGTGGACAAAATCCCATGAACTTCGCCCCGATCGGGATCTGTTTATCCACATGTGCGCTCATCTGTTTTCAGTGCAGCTAACCTCACGTTTCTTCATGTCATCGTCCCACTCACTAAACTATGATAGGTCCTTTAGTGCAAAAAGACCAACACTCTGAAGTAATGAAACTATGACACCATGTGCTTTTTAACCATTTTTATTGGTGTCACGTTATATTGTTGTTATATTGCTTGTAAAATATGTAAATACGTCTGTCTTCTCTGTCGGTGTGATGTCACTTTTCTCTTTGCTCCGTGATGCATTTTTGCGAAAACGTGTGGAGTGCGAGAGCTGCACTGTTTGTCAGTCATGGCAACAGTAACTAAGGAGGGTGGGTCTTTGTGAACAGTCAGTTGTGAGTAATAACATTTCTAGATAAAATCAAGCAATTATGAGTTATAAAGTCATAATTAAAGTTTTTATCCTAAGTTAAAGTTTAAAGTTAAAGTTTTTATCATAATTGATAAGTAATTTCTTTTCTCAGAAATGTAAGTTAAATGTTTGCACTATGGGGGAAATAAATTCTGACATTTTCTCACAGTTGCTAGTTTACATGTTATTTTCATAGTTATGGAAGGCTGTTTCAGCCAGTAAATAAAAAATACAAGTAAAGTAATTGTAAAGAAAATTCTGAATTGTGAGATAAAAAGGTTTAACAAAGTTATTTTTAGTTTTATTCAGTAGCAGAAATAGGCTTCCATAGAAACTGTTCACAATAGATCTCACTGTTCAAAATCTACAAAGCTATATTTTAAACATCAAATATGATGACCACTTTCAATTTCCAGTTAGTCAGAATCTTTCACTATCCTACACTACACTAAACAATTTCACAGCATATTAATCAATTCTTCTACTGCACACAAATCTATAGCAGCATCATTCATCTCAGTAATTCTTCTATTACTCCTGAAAGACTAAGGCCTAGAACTATCAAAAAGCGAGAATTTAGATGGTTCGCCCTATTTGTGTAAAATTAATTATACTGCCAAATTCTAAGTGCTGCATTTTAATCTTTAAAGCAAGTCATTTTTTGCATTTGTCAGTATCTCATCTCTCTCTCCCTCTTTCTGTCTCTCTTTCTCTCTCTGTCTCTCTCTCTCTCTCTCTCTCCTTGCATCCTGTCCAGATCTGTAAACCATCTGTCCCTTGGGGGCGTCCCTGCCTGGCACAGCTTGCCAGCCTGTCTGACCACATCCCCGCTGGCAAGAGTGCCAGCTGCAAGTTTGCTCTCTGTATCTCTGCCTCTTTCTCTCGCTCTCTTCCCCATCCACCCCTATCACTTTTGGTGCCCACAGCCAGGCTGGTGTCTCCAGATGCCCGGGGGTTGCAGGGGGTTTGGGAGGGTACGCTGCCTCCTAGACAGCAGATGCTGCCAATTAACTTCCCCGCCACAGGCTCTCAGAGGAAGTGCGTGTGGGTGCAAGGGCAGAGGGGAAGTTGTGGGGAGGTATGTATGTTTGGGGGTATATTGGTCATGGTGTTTACTGAATTGACCCAAGTCATTTTGTCTCAGGCAGACAGCACTATGCTCTCTTTTCCCCATGAGCTCTTGGCCTGTCCCTTAGTGCCACATGCCACCCTGGAGCCTCTGAAACATCTCAATTACATCCAGTGAACAACATACCAGCCAACCGGCCATGTCCCTGTGAGGGCAGGATTCTGCCCAGCTTTGCGGTTTAGTTTTACCACTCATTACAAAACAAAGTGGTACATATCATGCAAAATTATTTTTACTGGACGAAATAGAGAGGATAAACGTGCTATGTAGATGCACTGTCCACACAGACCTTTCTCAGTCAACCCTGACTGCCTGTGAAAACTGACAATGGTTATGACATTGATGCAAATGGAGGTACAAATAGGATCAGAACAGAGGTCATTTACATACAGAAAAAATAATCTGTTTCTAAGGGCAAGACAGATGGAACATGGTCATGTAAAATGAAAATGCTTCAGTTTTTTTGGTGAACATATTCATTAACCACATTTCCATTACACTTCAAATTGTGCAAATTAAAATTACGAATTAAGTTTTTACGTTCACACAAGACGTTTTTCAGGCTATTTGAAAAAGAAGTATGTCCTGCAATGGAAACAGCTTTTTTCGTATTTACAGATCACATGGCATATGAAAAAAGTCATATGATCATTCTTCGATGTACTATAACCTCCAAGCAACACTTCATAAGTGGTCGCTCTTGAGTATAAAGAGCTTTCCCGGCCATTAATGTTTAGAGAATTTATACAGGTCTGCGGTGCAGTGTGGCTCTGATATGGCCATGAAGATGATTGTGGCCACTCTAGTCAATACACACATATGTCTCCTTTGAATAAATTTAATCAAAATAAAGTCATTAAAATCACTCTAAAATCCATTGCCATGACATATCGCGAGAAGGAAAAGTTACATGTAGTCGCATAACAATGGTTAATGGAAACGCATTTCGCAATATTTTTTGCGTACCTGTAATGAAAATACACCTATTGTAAGTGGATCTCAGGGAAAAGAATATGAATTAGTTTTATTATTATTATTATTATTATTATTATTATTATTATTATATTATGAATAATATTAGTGTATAATTATATTATTATCCATATCTAGCTCATAAAAGAGGGTACATTTTCACCACAAAATCTAAAGAAAACAAGTATCAAATGAATTTTGCATTAGGATAAGATACAGTTACCTTTTGTCAAAAAACATATTTTAATTTCTGTAATTAGTCTAAAAAAAAAAAAAAATATATATATATATATATATATATATATATATATATATATATATATATATATATATATATATATATACAAAAATATATTTGAAATGCATTTATTCTATGCTAAGTATGTTACATTTACATGTTAATATACTTAATATAAAATGCCCTGCAATTGTACTTGGTATACTAAAAAAGTACACTTAAAATCTGCCAAACTGGAATAACTATTGTACTTAATGCACTTTGATTGTGCAGATCTAGTGCTGAAATCCAACAAAAGCTATACTAAAGTATATCTGATTGTGCTGAAGTCAAATTATTGCACCTATATTTTGGGTACACTTTAAAAATCTTGCATTTAAAGGCTAATAAAGGCAAATAAAGTTTAATTAGAATTTGTATAGCTTATCAGTAAGTCTCAATCGAACAGTTGTGACAACATCCATCAAATTTGATGTAAACTGATGTATAAAGACATACTTTTGTGGATTGGCACTCAGGAGGAGAGAACCACATGAGGTACAAAACAAGGCAAACAAGGAAGCAGAAAGTCTCAGATGTCTAGTGGCACCTCAGCAAATGTGTTTGATTGACAGGTGTATGTGTGTGGAGGCAAGTGTGAAAGCAAGGGCAGCTGGGTACTGGCCACGCGATCGGCAACGGGCACACATGGTCAAAGCCAAATGTCTCTGCATTTATAAAAACTGACTTGGTAAAAGTCAAACCAACTATTAACAAAATGCATTACAATTCAGCAGAAAATAGTAAAAAAAAACCCTCATGGGGAAAGAACAATTCAAACAGTTAACTGATGGAAAGTGATTAGTAAAGTAGATTAGTAAAGCCGATTGTAATTCTTCCTCTATGAGCTCGCCAGAGGACGTCGCGTGGGCTTTAATTTCTGCTTGAGAGCTTAAAATGGCGACTTCCCTGCTTTCTGTCTCTCATTCTTGTATTAGACGAGTGACAGATTACTACTTACTGAGGAGAGAGAGAGAACTTTGGCTGCAAACGGCGAAGGAGAAGCTGGAACTGCGGCATTATGCAGTAAAAGTAAATCACTCAGCGAGATGGAGCTCTACAAAGCCATTTACACATATAGCACCTCTGCATGCAAATTCATAACGGCTCGCCGCACGCCGGGCAGGTACGTGCAGGGTTGAACGGGTTTGACTGAGTATAACCTCTCCTTCTCTCCCTCCCCCGCTCCTTCTTCCGGATGTAAAGTACAGCCAAGCATCTGCTAAGAGTCCGGGCGATTGATGAAGCCGATGCGGCGGGGATCGAAACCGCTTATAAAGTCAATAATGTTGGTTAGTTGTTGGAACACGTACGAATCAGAGAATAATCGCATACGCTGCTGGTAGAGGTATAGAATCTTTTGTTTATGATATGTGCAAAATCATGAAAATGTGACGGTGTTGTGCTAATTAGCCTGTGCTAATAAGCTTTTCCCTTTGTGCTGTGAAACTGTACTTAAAGTAATTACACAGGAGGGGGAAAAAAAAATTGTAATTAACCTTTACTATTATTACTGAAAATTTTGCAGAAATATTTTTGTCACCTCACCGGTTGATACCGAAAACTTTTCTCTCTAATTCAGAAAGGAAGAACACATTTTTGAAATCACAAATGGTATAAATCATTTCTGACCTGTTGTCCCCCAAACCACAGGCTAATTAAGCATATAAGGTCCTTCATCTCCAGCAATGGCGCTGAGCTCTGGTTGGGTTTGATAACATAGACTCCATAGTTCTAATATCCCTCATTTTTACAGGACCTATTCGTCCATTCTTCCCGCTCAACAGCTTGATGGATGGTTTGCCATCCTTGTCATTTAGCATCATTAGGAAATTAGGTGCTCATTATCAAAAGCACATACACCTATCCTCGATCCAGCGGCGTTTGCTGCCACGCGATCGTCAGAACGGTTACCTCAGGGGCCGCAAATCACACGTAGCTGATCTAAACTACATGCAAACAACAATTATCTCTACATAATGGTGGAGAGTTCAAAGTGCATCCTTGCGAAACTCACAAATCAATAGTGAAGGCTTTCATGGTGGGCTTTAATGAAGGCAAAGGGCCATGGGAAAGGGGAGAAAGTGACCTTTTATGTACTCCGTACATGCATCCATTAGGCTAACCACAAATTAGATGTAAACGGGATATGGGATGCATGTATCAATATTATTCCCTCAATGACGCCTCCATATAAAACACATGTGGAAGATCCACTGTACTGAGTATATTAGCATTCATGTTTACTATTGCATACAAGTAAAAATGTTCAGTTCACGTCTCAGACTTCTGAGTCACCTGATGGACCAGAGCGATCAGGGCTCTCGTTAATCTGAAAATATGTTTGGGATATGTGTTCCCTCTCTACACTTCGCTACTCAGCCCTGCCTGCGCTATAAGCTCCAACACCGGCAGGAAATGGCATTCAGCCAGAATGGAGATAAAACATAATGCAAAAACGCCACTCTGCCTGGCCTTGTCATCCACCATGTTATCCTTCCCTTCCCTCCAGTCTGTCACTCTGTGTCTACCCCCCCATTTCTCATTTCCTTTCAGGAACGAAAGAACAGGACCCCCAAAATGAATAATGAAAGATTGGCATCAATGTTTTATGAAGTAGCCACCATATTATTTTGAAGGAAGGCAAGGATTAATGAAAATATCACTTATTTATTTGTGTCTAGAGGAGAGAAAAGAGAGAGAGAGAAAGAGGAGGGGAACCGCATTAGTGGATCCAGGGGAAAACCTCGGGCTATACGGTGACCACACACTCCTCTCTCAAACCTACTGAGATCTTTCACACATACTGCAGAACCCTAATGGGCACCGGTAAGCTTCATAAAAAAATCAACCCCAGGTCAACCAGACGAATTCATTCAAAGGAGGGAAACTCGAGTTTATTAAAAAAAGGACCTAGGTCGAATGAATTATTCTTGCTGATTCTAAAATGTGATCTAGAATCTGATTTACCTGAGTGTTAGGTTTCAGAGGCAATGCAATGACCAAACCCTTACACACACACATACAATATGAGTAAATCTTCAGGGTTTCTACAGGTATCATCGTATCTAATTTAATGCTTTTTAATGTCTTTAAATGCCATTGAAATGTTTAATGCAATACACAATATCTAATATGCTGATTTGGTTATGATTATTGGTGCTCAATCATTAATATTTGTTATTATTAATAATGTTATTACCAATATTGGCATATTTTTCTTTCCTTTAAATTTAAAACCTTTTTTATTTAAGAAAGGACCATTTTTTTCTTAATCTAATAAAATTGATTTTTACAAATGGATCCCTGAATCATTGACTCAAATTATTAATTTAAAAGTACAAAGTAATTCAGTAACAAAATTGTGTACTGCTTGGAGATTAGTGAATGATTACTCATTTATTGGATTAATAAATTCAGATGTCAAATCCGCAATCGTGCTGAAATTAGTACTCTCTTGGTCACCTCATGATGCTTAACAAGGCTACAACATTGTATAAATATAAAAACTAAATTTTTACAGCAGTATATTTGTTCTATGAGTTGTTTGTGCTGTTTGCTTTATTTGTACAAGATTCTCACAAACAGCAGCTGCCCGACTTTCAACAAGTGCTCAACACATTGTCTATTATCAATCGTCATTTATGCAGAATGTAATAAAATCAGAATTATTTTTTTTTGCTGGAATTGCTCAATTGAACTACACAATTCACAAATTTGACATTCTCTGCTCTTAACCTGCGTCCCAATTTGCACACTATCCACCATATCTACCTACCCACCCTAAATAGTATTGAAAATTACTAATATAACATATAATGTAGGATGGATAGTATACAACATATGGGATGCAAGTTTTACTCCAGTCTGCCACTGACTGTCCAAACATTCGGCGTTTCGCTGTTTCATACCGGAGGCGATTACCAAAATGCTCATATTTTGTAATAAATAAATATGTGATTATAAATCATGACAGAATTTTTACATTTTTGGCTGAACTATTCTCTTAAGAATAATGGGAATTTCCAAAAGTTATGGGATGAGAAATCAATGGGAAAAAGTGCTACTATGTCAAAAACAAAACCAAAAAAAACCCCCATCACAACTTAAAATCTTAAAATGGCTTCATTTTTGTAATGCAAAATATACTTTCCTTTTTTCCATTTGATGTAAGGGTGAAACTGGGCATGTTTTGGTGTGATTCACCCACATAGACACAGCCCCAGGAGAGGCGTGCATGTGTGTGGGGCTCCAGGCCTAAGATCAAACAGACGGAACATTCAAACAGAGCAGGTGCCTCTGCCACATTCACTCAGTGTAACACACATATCTGTAATAGCCCACACCTGAGCTTGACAAACACACGCCGAAACAAGCAAGCGCACACAATGATCACAGCTGAGCCTGCGCTGCCGCAGTTGCGTTTCCCCCGGCTTGCTGACTACGGCTGGCCGCCGTCCCGTCCCGCTCCCCAGCAGAGAGATTACGGCACTACCATTCTTCACTGTCTGCTTATGACTTCCTGCATGCACTGGATGACTTTCATTTAAACCCACTGAGGCTGCATGGCTCCACGCCCTCCCTGCTCGGGCCCTATTGTTCATTCATGCAAGGGAGGGGCTTTGCTCCGTATTGAACTGAATGCTGGGATTGGTACCACAGAGATATGGGTGGATTGTTACGGCAAGTTAGTGCTTACTCTGTAAGAAATAACAGTTCACAACTGGAAAATGGAGAGCGGAGAGTTCGTGACCACAATTTTTCTTTGCCGGTCGAAGCCAGACACACACACAAACTGGAAAACGCTTTGGAGCATTTTCCCCCGCTCTCATGATGCACACATACACACAATCACGCGGCAGAATTTGTGTCCTGCAGTGGTTTTAATCTTCATTCTCTGCTTGTCAGAGCTCTCTCTGGGCCCGTGTCCCTGTGTTACCGCTGCAGCTCTCTGTTGTGTGTGTGTGGATGCTTCACTTGTGTACAACATTCTGAATTTAAGAATTGGCCACGTTCAAATTCAACTGAATTTGTTACTCATTTAAAGAAGTCTGAAAAATGAAATGCATCACAGCTTCCGTAAAAATATTAAGTAGCATAACTGTTTTAAACATTTTACATATATGCTTATTTTGTTTGGTAAAAATTGGCTTCGTTCAAATTTATGAATTAGCCACTCTTCACAGGGATTTGAAATAGAATTTAAATGAGAATGACAAAAAAGGAAATCACTCATTAGAGAAGTGTAATTAGTTTTAATTAATTATTTTGAGATTTTTATATTTATAAAACAATGCTACACAAATAGAACGTACCGACTACATGCAATTAGAAAATACATGGTATTCTGGGAAAGTATATGGTCTTTTGTATTCCTCAATAGGCAGTATATACAGTATTAGCATACAGTAAATAAATAAACTAAAAAAATATTTTGAATAAATGCTGTTCTTTTTTAACTTTATATTCATTAAAGTTTCCTCAAAAAAATATGACAGGTTCCCAAAATATTCAGCAGCATAACTACTTGATGCTTATTTGTACAGAAGACTGGAGTAATGGCTGACGAAAATTCAGTTTTGCATAACAGAAACAAATTACATTTGAAAGTATTTCATAATAGAAATATACATTTTAACTTTTATTTTAAATATGTATTTGCCAATATTACAGTTTTTTTCTGTATTTTTGATCAAATAAATGCAGCTCTAATGAATATGAAGAGATGTCTTAAAAACATTTCAGAAACTGAACTGGCATTCCTAATGTACATGTATATGTGTGTATGTGTGACATTAATGCAAGTGAAGTGTGTGAACGTCATAAAGCTGTCGTGGGCTGATGGAGGAGATGAACCGGGTGAGGACGCACCTACTCTTTCTCCTCCTCCTGACATGCAGCTGAACGCAAGGATTTGCTTCTGTGGCCTTGAAAGTGGAGTTTTGAATTACAGAGTGGCAGGAACATTCAGCGCTGACCTCAAGCTCTCATAACAACTCAACTCTGACACTGCGACTACACTGTACCAACCCAGCTGTAAAATAGTGCTCCAAATGCACTCTAATGCTATTTGGATACTACAGAGTATATGAACACACACATATATAATAATAATGATAATAATTATATATATATATATATATATATATATATATATATATATATATATATATATATATATATAGTCCAGTTCAGAGAGAGATTCAGCACTGGCTCTGACGTGAGCACTGGCTCTATTTTGATGGAAAAGGAGTCTCTCTCTCTCTCTCTCTCTCTCTCTCTCTCTCTCTCTCTCTCTCTCTCTCTCGCTTTTCCTGCGGGCACTGGAGCATGTGAGATTTGCTGGATTCACTCCATTCACATTTCTCTTTGAGTTTTAGCCCCTCACCTTACACACATTCTCTCTCTCTCTCTCTCTCTCACACACACACACACACACACACACACTAGACAGCAAGGAAGCAGCGTGCTGGCACTAGGAGGTCCTCTCCCTCTGGGCTCTACTCCATTTTACTTGAGATTTGAAGTGACCTTTGCGGTGCAGCTGCAGGTCTTATGATTTATGTACCCAAACAAAGAGCAGTGCAGAGAATTCTAACCAGAACCACCATATGATAGCAGAAAACACAGAAAACAAGAGAAAGAGATCACACAAGTACAAAGAGTAAAGAGAGAAAGACAAAATTTACAGAAATTCAACTTACAGAAGAAATTGTGCTTAATGTGTGGATAAAATACAACTGGATATAAATAAATGGGCTGATTTAATGAGATTATACAAAAATTATATTATTTTATAGAATGATATTTATTATATAACATGCATGATATTACTGTATAAACATAAAACATACTCTTTAAATAGAAGAAAATAAGCTACAATAAATATTTTGAACTATTTTCAGCACTAGAAACACACTGTTCAAATGTTTCTGGTCAGTAAGATTTAAATACTTTTAATCTTAAAATAAGAAATTAATACTCAGGAATGATGCATTCAATTAATAAAAATGGACAGTAAAGACTTTAAAAAAAATATTTAAAATACATTTTGTCCTGTTTAACTTTCTAAACTTGACAAATTTTATGTATCAAATATTCCACAAAAAATATTAAGCTGCTCCGCTGTTTTAAATGAAAAACAAAAATTATGAATTTATTTATTTATTTAAATTAAAATTACCTCAAACTTGTGAATAATAAACAAAAGACGAAAAAAATGGTTACACCATTTCTCACCATATACTTTGATTTTTGCCTCAATGAACTTCAGTTTGCTGCTTATTAATTTTCTGTAAGGTAGTCGTTAAGTTTAGGTACTGGCTGGGATTAGGTATGTTAAATATGTTCAGGCAGAATACATGCTTTATAAGTACTTATAAACAGCCACTATGTTAATAATAGGAATGCTAAAAAAGCAACTAGTTATTAGTGGGAAGTGTTACCAAAAAATCCCACTCACAACTACCAAAACTTACAAAGCATACAATAGTTTCAGTCATCTGACCATAGTCAGGGATTCAAAACGTAGTCAACATTAATAACAAACAAAGAAGACATGACTGCGGAGACAAAGCAATTCCTTTCAAATATTGGGGTCATGTCCCCTCTGTCCCCTTCCAAATCTACGCCTATTGAGAGTCTCACGGCTGGAGATGGTGGTATTAGGCCATGTGCAAGACATCGATTAGCAGACAACTTTCAGAATTACACGCTTACCATCTGTTGACAGTCTCAGATTTAAAGCTGAAGCATATTTTGCTCTGGATAAGAGCATCTGCTAAATGCCTTAAATGCAAGTTCAAAGAGTTCAGGACTGGAGCAGGCTGGCACTTAGTCCAGTCAGTTGGGGTGTCAGTTGGGCCAGGCGATGCTCGTGTGGAGCCGGCCCTCCAGGCGGGTGCCTGAGAAGGTGGTGAGGAGATGTGAAGAGGGAGATGTATTAGTAATTAGGCAGTAAGGCAATTAATTAGTATGGGGCTGCAACAGTGCAGCAGGGGATCTCTGGCAGACCCGGCAATGGCAGGCGTGCTAAAAGGGAAAGGCAGAGGGCGACCCACACGTAAGGGCTCTCGGAGATGATGGCAAGACGCCATCCTGCCGTCAACACACTCAATGCGACTTAGTCAGCGGGTCAAAAGCACAAAATTTGTTTTAGTTTCTCAAACTTTTTAGACTAAAGTCCCCTTTAGGAAGACTTCCACGACTTAATGTAGAGCTTATTATAGAAAGTCCAAAAAAATGTCATCATAAAACACAATAGACTGCATTCTTGTCGTACAGAAAAAAAATACCTGCATTCGTAAAGGAAACAGGCTGTTTTTGATAATAAAAGTTTTGTTCATTTTATATTGTGAATCAACTGCAGCTTATGTAGGGATCCAGGGAACACAGACACGAGGCATACTTAACTTCATAGAAACTGTTTGAGTGAGCCTGAAGGCCTGAAAGCCTGATTTAACAGCCCGTTTGAGCTCAGCCTGAAGATGATGTGTGATGTGTGCCATCAGAGACTCTCAGATCAATGAATGCACCAAACACAACAGCAAAAAAAAGTGAATATTACAATTATACAAAGCGTGCATACTTTGATACCACAGATCTAAAAGCTTAGTGCTTAAATAATGAAAGAAATCAAAGAATGTTTTGAGGAAAGGGTTGAATTTATATGTATGTCAGCTTGAGAATGCCACTGAAATCACCACAGTTTTTTATAGGTACGTTATACTAGTAAGTACATTGTATTAATGTTTTAATGAATAAAAAATAACCTGCTTGCTCCTTTGACAAAGAAATAAAAAGGTCAAATGGAAAATGTCACAGTTCATGAATTGTTTATACAAGATAAATGTAATAAACTTCCATAAACAAATAAATTAGTGCTGTCAAATTATTAATCACATCCAAAATAAAAGTCTTTGTTTACATAATATGTATGTGATCAAATAAATGTAATATTTATTATGTATATATAACACACGAAAGCATATATTTTGGAAAAATGTTATGCTTATATATTCAATATATATTGAATATATAAGCAAGTATGAAATGCACAAACTACAAAATTATGCCATTAAATTATATAAATGCTGTTTAAACACATTCAACTGAAACAAACATTCATACACATCACAGAGAATCCTACTTCACTCCAGGACAGCATTTAATAGACTTTCATTTCCCCATACATTTTCTTATCCTTGCACATGACTTACATCAAGACTGGAAGGACCAGTCCCGGCTGCGACGATGCTGATATTGATCGGTAGTTCAATATTAAACAAGCATTCTGGTTTTGATAGTTCTCGTGATGAATTCTAATAGATTTTTTCCATTGATCACATGAGCAAATATGAATGGAGTTTTAAGCTGTAACTGCACTGGCAGAGACATGCTCATGGGTTCTATCAGAGGCCTTGCAGCTTCCCAGAAAATCTGCATTTTACCTCGAAAGCCCTTCTAATCTTAAATGGAAGAGCACACCGAGCAGCCAAAGAAAATGGGCTCATATTCAACACCCTGCGGGACAAGCGACGCCAGATCCAACCCGAATTTGACCCTCTCTGGGTACTGCGCTAAACGTGTCAGGATAAATGACACTCGATCCTGTACTACGCTTTTAATCAAACCCTGTTATAATTAATGCCACACTCCATTGCCCAAACAAATATCTTTGTCAAGGTGCTACTTGCCGTACAAGTTCTCCTCAATGACGTGATAACAGGGGGCATCCTAATTGCTTCTGTGCCGAAGACGCTGCCATCTACGGGCGCAGATTTATCCTGAAAACCTCTCCTGTCCAACAAGTCCATAAAATATTTTATCACTCTGGCGCTGGCTAACTTTAATAAAGCCAGTGACCTTGAGGGATTGCCCAGGGGAGAGATGAAGCCTCTCTCTCCGAGCAGCAGATGCGGTTCTTCCACGCAGGGGTCCTTATCACAGCTCTACTTAATTACCTGCTCTAATTTCAACAGTTTTTAAAATGACCTCCGCACCAGCACATGACAGGCTGCTTTAATTAAACAAATGAATTCGGTGCTTATCTAACAAGATCAAAGCGCTCATTTGTCACAGTGATAGTTAAGAATGCTGATAATGTTATCTGGACCGGACTGAGTTTTTGCCACACAGAAAGACTGGTGATCTCATCTTAAATGAATGCGATAATACGGCCAAGATTATGAATGCTTGTACCATCAGATTAGGAGGAAAAAGACAAAAGCTGTTTATGTGCTATGTTTTTCACTGCTGGACTGATCTGCAAAGTGTGAAAAACGGCTCTGAATTTATGAAATCTGCTGGCGACGCAGTGAAGGCGAGTTTTAAACGTGTCAGTTTTTCACGCGCTGTTTATATAAAGTCTGTGGCCGCACATAAAATCTTTCAATCTGTTTTTCGGTCAATATATCACTCTCTTAACCAGAAACGAAACAAGCATTCTAAAGCACGCTTCGATAGGGATATATCCAAACACTGGTAATGTCACACAAACACACGCTGATCCTGAAGTTTCTGACAATGTCATGAATCATAAATGCTGCCAAACACAGTGTGACCTTGCCAAATAAGAACTAGCGCTGAACAAATCGTCGTCTTTCACTTCCATGCACTGATTTGTAAAGCATATGACTTGTTTTTCTTGTCTTACATTGTGTGCAACACAGCAAAAATTGAAATATCACTTCCACGCTAATCCTAGTATATTAAATATCAAATGTGAAATGAGAAGAGAGCGGAAGTTTAGAAACATTGCATATAATATTATAAGCCCTGAATAAGCCCCATAAGTTCTACAAGAAAAAAAGATGTCGCTCTGGTGGTGGGTTTGAATGAACACTTTGAGAAAAGATACACTGACTCACTTATAAGTCTTGAAAACATTCAGATTTTCAGGATAGGATACAAGCTAAAGTATACTCTTAATGTGAAGATAACAAAGGTGACCATTAACTAAAAATGGAAGACTGACTTGAAAATATATACATACAAATGAGTGTGACTTTAAGACCACAGAAGCATTCTAATTCCAAGTATTCCAAGAGACATGGTAAGATGCAAACTACTTAGAATTAATTTCAAACTACGAGCACATTAGTGTGTTCTCTTCTGTCTCTGTTATCTTCTGCAGCACACCCAACACAGCTCAGCTCTACCATAACTGCATTGCCAATGAATTGCCGCCCAGAGACAACACAACATCTGTGTGATTTTACCACTAAATAGAATTAGCATTCAGTCACACAATCTAGCTAAACATTAGAATAACTAACATTGCATAGCCATGCTATTTTACTAGAATTTAATAGAGCTGTTCTACGCAGACTATGCTGTTCTATGTATTCAGTTAAAATAATGTTTTTGGCTACCATACCAACTACTATAGTGGTAATAAAATAGTTTATAACAAAACACAGTTCAGAATAAAGAATGTTAAAAATCAAATCAAATCAAATCAAATTAGGCAGACAAAAAACAAAAAAAATAAAATAAAAATTTATCAATAAATCAGACAGTCAATCAACCTAATCAATCTAGCAATTTATAAAATGTAACTATTGCAAAAAAAACTACTACAAAATTGCCATAACACAATGTTTCCGGGAATAAAATGGTTCAAAACCAAAAATAGTTCAGAACAAATAATAATAAAAAAATTGAATAAAAACAAAAAATAAAAGCTTTTTGAGAATTATAAACAAATAAATAAATAAAACCATAATTTGTAAAACTCTGTTTCTAAATAAAACTATATTAATAGTTGTATAATCAGCATACCAATTTCTGTGAAAAATCCAACTGAAAAAAAAAAAGAATTTCAGAACTGCTATAATCCATTTAACAAACTATGAAACACTTGTTTACAATGGATTTTGAATCCCAGAAAGTTTTTCAGTGTTAAATGTTAAACCCCACTGTAAGAAAATGCTAATTAGCTGTACCATAATATAAATCAAAGCCCTATACCATTACCATTTGATGCCATCAATGAATCATGCAACTGCCAGATACTTTTTTTTGTAAGGGTGTTATCATCATCATTATGATCCAAGCGTCTCAAACAAAGAATGGAGACACGTAATCTGTACAACACCAAGGCGTTATCATGTTAATAATCCACAACAGCAGCTGAGGACAGAAAAACAACAACAGCATGACAAATAATACCTGCTTGACAATGCACTCGAGACACTTTACTGCATGATCAAGAGTCTTAATGAGCTGGCCGAGGAGATACCTGGTTGGCAAATAGAGGGAGAGAGAAATGGAGAGAAAGTCAGACAGGGAGAGAGAAAGAGTGCCAGTTTGACTGAAGACTCCCTCTCTTCAACTGCATGCCGGAGGGTAGAGCTGAAGTCTCTTCAGGAAGCAGCAGGCTGGATCTATGGAGGCACCTCTCTGAGACACAGACATCTGCAGGCCTGACAGCCTCTGACAAATGAGATCCAGTTAAAGCTAAACAGCTCACTCTCAGCACCCCTCATCCCAAATGAAAGAACCCCAACACACACACACACACACACACACACACAGATTCACGCGGGCAGGCTGAAGACCTGTCAAGCACGCAAGAATACTGCATGGCCTCCGGCAACAATCTCACACATTCAGTGGCGGCGATAGCTAGGGGGCTACACCCCAACGCAGCATCCATTCGTATGACCGATCAGAGACAGCGAGATGGGAGAGAGAGGAACTCTGCGCTAAGGACTGATTTCTACACATTCTTGTTGGTGGCTAAGGTGTGAGAAAAGCTGTCATAACAGAACAGTGCAGGCTCTGTCTGTCGCTGAGCTGTCCTTGAACTTGTGAAAGTGTAGTTCCACACTCGCCAGAAACATGACGTAGCATAAGCCCTATGTGCCACGGACGGTGCATCACTGTCACTCTTTAGTGCCACTGACTAAGCGTACTAAGCGGCCAGAAACAGGAAGTGATGTCACGATAAAACCCTTCTGGAACATTATAGCAGCTGGTCTGTAGGGGTCAGGGTGCGGCTGGGTAGCATGGAACAGTTTACCTTCTGCACTATGTGGGCCTAAAAATTCAGTTTCTTCATTAATGGGCGCTCAAAAGCCTTAGCAGTTGTTTATTATGGCAAAATAATTTTAACATACACTGCTGTTGAAAAGTCTAACTGACGAACTTTTGCATCAGTGCAAAAAAAATGTCTTAAAAAATAATCAAAATGTTTTTTACAGTAGTTTCCACAAACATTTAACTGTTTTTTTCATTAATAATATTATATTATAGGCTATTATATATATATATATATATATATATATATATATATATATATATATATATATATATATATATATATATATATATTTATATAAATATTTGTTGAGTTTCAGATTATGAAGACAAATCTTTGATTAACAATTATGTACAGTATAAAGTTACGTCTGAGAAAAGCTCTGGATAATATGATTTTATATATATATATTATGGTATATTATATTCTGTTATACTGTTCTGATATTCTGTTAACTAATGCAATTAATTTTTAAATGTGACTTTAAAAAAGTGTCTTTAAGACTTTAAAAGTCTCTAAATACATTTCGGGCCACTGCAGGCTTTTAAATCAGGTGTAAATCTGAGAAGCTGACTCTGATTACCGACATTAGAGAGAGGACATACACCGTTTGAGAACCAATTTAAAAAGTCTGAAGCTTTTTATCCCACCTTGATGACACATATATCCATGCATACAGATGCATTCATCCATTCAACACAAGAGGATAGAGATCCAGATGGAGAGATGTTCATTCGACACTCATTCTATGTATGAGGGGGATTAGAGGGGGATTTGATTTGTCACCTCATCAAGACGTGGGAGGAGTCTCCTCAGTGAACTTTACCCTCTCCTTCTCCTCTTCTGTCTGCTCATGTGAGCTACAAATACAGTTATTTCCAAAGACTGATCCTCATATACCCTTTCCCTCTCTCTCAAGGGCCACTAACTAAAGGAAAATGGCCTGTGTAATGTCCTCCACTCTGGTCTGGATGGTTGATTACAGGTAAATGGAGTTTGCAAAAGCAACGGGAAGTATTCTCTGACTCATGTGGCCATTAGAAGCAAGGATTACAAATTCAGCATATCCTTGAAGACTTTATCATAATAAAAATCTACCTTAAGAGGCTGTGGTGTAGTGGCTATGGCTTGTAGCCAAAGGTTTTTGGTTCAATGGCTGTGAGTCAACACCACTGTGCACTTAACCCAAGGTTGATCCAATGGGAATGTCCATGAAATACATCCACGCATGCTGTTCTATGGCTATGCTGTTTGGAAGTTATAGAAGCTATATCTGCTGGCTGGGTCGTGTGCTGCTAAAGCAAGGAGACACAATAGTCTTTGATTAAGAGTGATTTATGGTCTCTATAATGTTTCGGAAAGAAAACAGTCTTTGATGCAATAGAACAGCTTTAAAGGGATAGTTCACCTAATATAAAAATCCTGTCATCATTCTCAACTTCAACCCTATTTCACCCTATTAGTTTATTTGTTGTATAAAAAAAGAAAAAAAAGTTGATGGTCCCCATGATGATGGTATTTTATTCCATACTATGGAAGTCAATGGGACCATCAAGTGTTTGGGTAAGCCATATTCTTCAAAAATCTTTTAGGTTTAACAGAAAGAAGAAACACATGCAAGTTTGGAATAACTTAAGGGTGAGTAAATGATGACATAATTTTCATTTAATAAGAAAACCCTAAAACGATAAGAAACGTTAAATAATGACAATACTAACTTATTACTAATCTAAACTTATTACTAATCTATTTATTTACATGCTTGTTTAACTTCTCTAAGAAGGTTTTTACTTGAAACAAGCAAAATAATCTGGCAATGGGATAAGAAAATAATCTTGTTTTCAGTTTGAAAAAGCAAGAAGTTGTTTAATTTTGACTTCTTTTTCTGAAAAAAAGAATATATATGAAAAATATGAATAATATATATATACATATATATATATATATATATATATATATATATATATATATATATATATATATATGATATTGAATATGATAAATATTAATATAACTCAAAATTAATGCTTGTCTAAGATTAGAACATATAACTACACAAAGAATAACTACACAATTACATTCAGTGCATGTATACAGCCAGTGAGGATCATGTAGCTTGTTAACGTGATGAATCGCGAGGGGAAATTTAAAAAAAAAATGAACGCAACTGCACACAGAAGAAAAATAAAATTGTATTTTTTATATTGTTAAAATGCAGCATAGTTTAGCAAAAAGACACAACCAAGAGAGGGAAGCTCCCTGAAAACCATGATTGCAAATATGACATTATATACAAGAGTTAAAATGAGTAGTTAATATACATTTTAGTTCAGTATTTGCATTTATTGAAAGGATATATTGTTGACTGTTTTTCCTCCATTTGGTAAATGAAAATAGTTCCAAACAAAGATCACAGCAGAACAGTTGAGCGCATGCAGCACGCAGAGCAGCTGTGTTTTGTTAATGAATGATTCACCTTTTTAGAATTTTGAATCATTTGAGTCAATAAGGACATGCACGGTCCTCATTCTTGAATGAATCAGCCGTCTGAAAGAATCAAGGCTAGTAAATTTGGAAAACCACTAGCCATAGCTGGTGAGCAAAAAAGTTAATGTCAAGCATTGCATAGAAATATATAGTAAATATAATAGGTGCATGATAAAAACACACTGGAGTAAACAGCAAACTTTAAGCTTCCAGGAAAGCTGTTTTCATGCAAATATGATATTTTGTAGACATTTACTATATTACTTAGTGGAAATAAACAATTCTGCCAACTAATATAGTTCATTAGACTAACTGTAGGCAGTTTATGGTTACCAAGCAACACAGCAACTTGGTGCATTAATATAGAATTCAATTGATGTGAAATGATGCATATAGCTTCAATTTTAAAAGAACTCCTAATGCAATGCATGCAATCAGAATCAGAAGTATCTGTTTTATAATGAAGACCACTGAATTGTATGGAAAATATTCTTTTTAAATGACTAAAACGGAGGCTGACTCACAACTTAACAGTGCATACAAGACAACTATGGGGCTGTTACCACAGGCACATTATTTTTGCAAGACTTAAGAGTTTGAATACATTTAGGGCATCATCTCCATAACATAACAGGCCGTTTGGAAAGATAAAAGACAAGTGTCTTTCATGGTGAATTTCAAAGGGAATTACTGTGCAATGTGTATCACTAATCACTCTCTCAGCCAGTTATCAACTCGCTTAAATATTACAACCGCTCTGCAAAGAGTGACTTATCACCCATCATTAACCACTGACAGAAACAGTGAGAGAGACAGTAGAATTTAATGGGAGCGACTGGATTTACAAAAACACACTTGGGGCAAATTCACAGTTGTGCTGGTTTTGCACAAACACCTGCGTCTTATTCACTAACCATATGCAAAGTCATCATTTTTAGACGATGTCTGATAGTACAACATGCCTGTTTCAATGCAAATTAGGCTCATAACAAATTACTCTATTTTTAAAAATTGGACCTGACCAAATAGGGGTTTGTAACCGGCGCGTGCGACAAGTGTGATATCCTCTGAACTTTACTATGTATGGGATTATTTATGAGCGTGTGCGTGTGCATATATTATTATATAAGTGCAATAACTGGAGTATGCGGCATACTGCGCTTCTACATACAGTGAGAGACACATCATTACGAAAGACATTAAGGAAACCAGGGTGCAAGCAGCATGAGACGCTCACACACACAGCACATACCCACACCTACCAGGGGCCCCGCATGCCTCCACTGTAATGGGTTAATCTGCGGGCCTCTGATGGAGTGCTCTCTCACACACTCAATGGCCCAATGATCATTTTAATGGACTCCAGTCACTCTCTGTGTCCTCTAGCAAAGACATCACACAGAGCTATCTGTTCATACGGCGGCATGGAGCAGCGACGGAAATAGAGGAAAAATTCCCTTCATTTTTTCATCCCTAATCACAGCCCTAACACTTCCAAAGTAATATCTCAGAGTTTTAGAAACTGTGCCTACGTGACCGCAGCTCAGATGAGGAGGGGGGTTCTGGGAGGTGTTGAACCCGGTCTAATACTCTTTGCTGGATTGGTGAATCCATCTTAATCAGCGTGGCTCTCTACCTTTTGCCAGAGCAAACGGTGAAGCTATTTCAGAGCCAGCGCTAAATATCGCACAGTATAATGAAATATTATCAGCTCGCAAACAAGACCAGACATTCACCATTGACATTCAGATTTTGCATTATTTTTTTGAGCAAATAGAGGTCCTTAAAAAAAAAATAAAAAAGCACTGGCTTTTAGGTATTGTGTTATTTGTTGTGTGTAAAGGGCTGGTTTTCCTGAAAGCAGACTGTGTGATTACAAGAACGTTTCATCTAGTAATTTTAGCAAAAGATTCAACGGAGCAAAATTTGGCTGTATTGTGAGGGAGTCACCAATCTTTCCCGCCTCTTTCATTACTTACAAAACACCCATATAATTATTTAAACACAGGTTCACAAGAAACAGCATCCTCTTTCTCCCGAACTGACTGCTATCATCGGTTTTGACATTTTATTCTGGAAAATTATATATGCCTTGGTCAAAACAACTGAAATTCAAAGTAACCCGTCTATCAGCTGTGGAGACACAAGGGAAAAAAGTTTGCATGAAATTTACTACATATAGAAAAATCACATTTTATTTAGCCAAATAATTTTAACACCAAACAAGCATAGTTCTTATGGAACTATATACACATACTAAGCGACTATAGCAAGAGATATATATATATATATTTATATATATATGGCTGTCCTACACATATTCCATATAAAACATGTATAACTAAACTGAGTCTGCCTTATTGCATTCGATTCCATTGTTTTGTAATTTCAAAACCAGGGAAAAATGCACATTCTGTCTCTCCCAATCACACCTACATTTTTCACCAGAAAAAGGCGAAGAGACAGCAATAAAAAGCAAAAAGAATTGTTTCCCCCCCACTCCTTTTTCATTTCCAAGGGGAAATGTAGTGAAAGACACAAGTGCAGTACTGTAATATGTTTAAGTGGGTCTGTAGCTTTGGGCTGGCTGTGTGATCCAGCCACCGACGGAGGGTCAAGCCACTGTAATACTCATTCAGTGGAGAGGCAGAGGATGTGCTGTGCTTATAATGTTTGTTTTTGGGCTAGACGGTTACATTCACTCTCATATCAGCCCTGGGTCCAGAGTGAAACAACACCTCACAGATATTTACCAGAGCAACTTTTTTTGATAGACAGAATAATAGATAGATAGATAGATAGATAGATAGATAGATATAGATAGATAGATAGATAGATAGATAGATAGATAGCAGTCCTCCACTGAAACAGCAAGTCTGACACACACATGACCCACCTGCTGCTCTTGAACTGACAATCTCTCAATCTGTCTCTTTCTCTTTGTCTTTCTATCTCTTTTTCACACCCAGGCCTTTTGTTTCATTAGAGCACACAGATGTGCTGATGCTTACCGAATTACAGACGAGTGTTGCCAACCCAAACCAGATGGGACCAATCTATATTCAGATTAGCTATTTCTCTTCATTCATAATAATCCACACTGTTACCCTTCGGTTCATGACAGTTGGCTCACATCGACCGCCTGATGCTCCCTTCACCTTTGCGTCCAGTCACAACAACACAAAACAGACAAATTACATAAATGTATCATCATGCATTCTCATCTGATAAGTTATCTGGGCTATCATATCATGAGCTTCATCAAAAACTGATATGCGATTGGTCAACAATAAGGTTACAGGCTACATCTAATTTCCATACTTCTAATATATATTGTATACTAAAATATTATAATATATAATAAATTATTTAAAAGCATATTATTTTCATCTCTAAAATTTTATCTTGCACAGAGGACATAAAATACAGCTTTCTGTATATGATTTCTATTATTTATCCTAAAAGTATAAAAGTAAGTAATAATTATATTAATTAAATAAATAGATAAATGTAACTCTTTAATTTAGCTTGCTTTGTAATACTAATACTAATAAAAATGATATTTACTACAAAGTAGACGTATTAATAAATGTACTTTGTTTTTATTATTTTTACAAATGCCATTTATCTTAAGTTTATCTTGATTTTTAGAATAAAAAATGCTAACTTCTGAAGTGCAACAGGCTCAAGCTTTGTATGATCAAATGTTGTAAAAAAAAATTGTAGTTTCTAGCAATAACTACTTGGAATTTAGTATAATTTTGGGACTCAACATTCCTAATCAAGAATACTATATGCACTGCATCCAAACTAGGATGCAGCCTTTATGTATTCTCCTGGTCAGCAGCTCTCCATGATGAATTAGGCACAGAGACAAACTGAACAGATAATGTGAACTGGATGGCAGCCATTGCTTCCTCAGACATTCTGATTCCGTGTAATTTGATTGGTTGCCCGCATTAATTCAGTCAGGCTGGAGATTTTTAAGATACCCAGTCCCGCTCAGCTACAGACTGCATTTAATGCATTTCTCTCTCAAACACGTGCAGCTGAGCATGACTGCATATAATATGCTGAGACACAAACCCGTAAACAACATTCGACTGAAAAAGGCACAGTCACAGAAAGATAAATGTGCGAGTTAGTTGTGTTCCACCCTGCATGCAATTTCAAGTTTCAATTATGGTTCAATTAAAACCTAAAATTTCATGTTCAACAACATAACGCATTTTGTTTCAAATGATTGAGTTGCATTCCCTTTGACTGACATGTGATGCAGTGTGCGCAACATATTTGAACTTCAACACTGGCAGACATTTAATTGCTTGTTTGCTGTATACAAGATATGGCTAAATAAAAATACTCCCAATTTGAAGGAATATAGCTGCTGAAATTACTTTTATGGACTGATAGCTTCAGGGAGGTTCTCTATGCCAAGCGTCAAAGAAATGCATTATCAATTATCATTGATTAGCTGTTGCATTCCGATATGGTTTCATATTCACGAGTTTCAAAGGTGCAATCAAAGGGATTCATATCTCCCGAAGCAGCAGGACCGGCAGCTAATGAGGAACAAGTAGTAAAAAACCAGCTCGCGAAGACTTGTGGTCTGAGAGAGGGCTACTCTTGGTGGAGAGCAGTAAGAGAGGAGCGATATGGGGATAGAGAGAGGGAAAAGAGAGCCGAGAAGAGGCGGGAGATGAGAGGGAAGAGGAAGAATGGAGGGATTGGGTGTCAGCCGATGGATGCAATTAAGGGCGAGTAGCATTTCTTTAGGATTCATCTTCAAAAGCGTGCGGGAATGCATGGAGAGGTCTGCGTTCTGCAGATACAGGCCACAGCTTTACTCTGTGTCCCACCACTCAGCCTGTTGACACAGCAGTCTTTCTTTGCTTTTTTTTTTTTAATTCGCTATGCTTTCTGTCTGTTTCTGCCGAGAAATTATCCACTCTCTGCTCGGCTTTTCCCCATCTGACAGCCGAGCTTTGTGGAGTGTCTGAGATACTCGCAATCCAGCGGCCGGGGTCAGAGGTCACCTCACAAGCACAAGCGTTCCATCTCCTCTCAAACCTCCACGCCAATCAACCTTGAGAAGACGATACCCACGATTCCTCTTCTCATTGCTCACCCCCCGTGGTTTATTAAATTGGAGTGTGAGGGAAGAATAAAGCAGGTAAAGAGGCAGGTACGGCTGGAGCTAATGGTGAAAGCAGCATACAGTAATCATCAGACTGTTGGCCGCAGAGACGCAACACTCAAATAGTTCATTATAAGATGACACAACCAATTTGTAGCAGGGGCGGCAGCAATCTCAAAAATCTCCCCTGACAAAAGCATTTAGATTAGACTGCTTTTCAACCAGGAGAGCACTGACACGAATCGCTACGCTCAACTGGGGGAATGGAATCTGTTTTAATTCTCCTCCAGGCAAACATAAAACTGTCCAGGTAAGTCATTTACGGAGAGGGAGAGGGACCGTTTCAAGCCCAAAAAAAGATCTCTTTGTCTCGTATGGGTGCTGCGCTAAGACTATTCATCTATTTGTTACATTTCCTTCCATTATTTCTCTTATAATCTTCCTTTACTGGCTCAGCTCATGAATGCTAATAGCTCTCTTGGAACAACATGGCTGTGTAGATTATTTCCGATCGGAGAGCGACTTGCTCTTTTTTTCCCGGCGATTGTAATACACACGTGAATGAATCCTTCTAGATGAAGCTGGTGGATGAAAATGGAGTAAGGTGCTATTTCATCTAATAAATATAATTCCGTAATTACATTCTGAAAGAAGTGCTTAGACCCCGCTGGCTCTAAAGAATCTCCCAGAGTGCAAGACCACCGCTCACATCTCAGCCAGACCTAATGAACTCCAATACTGCGCCATCAAATAGATTCTTTACACTCCCCTTTTCATTTTATAGTTACTCTATTCCAACTCCAACACACATGTGCACACAAACACACACACACACACGCACACACACAATGCATAGCAGATGCTCTGTTGCTCAGAATAAGGGCTTAGGCCTTCGTGTCTTATCACGCTACATGCAGAAGCCCCAGTCTGATTCCTCTACAGCTCGTGTTAGGAAAGCCAAACTCTACAAAGCAGCATGAAGACAAATTCAGGAAGGGCCAAGGGGAAAGGAAGCATCTAATCCTGGAACACAAACATCAGAAACAGAGAAAAGACATGTTGGTTATGTTTGGCAGGGACTGGGGAAATTCAGCAACAAAAGAAAGAGGTGTTAGTTTGCTAATAGCCCTTTAAGTGTCAGTGTAAATATTTGTGGATTTCCACACACAGAGTGTTGGTCAAGCGTCCAAATGTGAGATGCTAAATAAATGAGCTTCTCCCTGAAGAACTGAAGCATCAGTCCTCAAATGCAGGTCACCGGGGACCTGATGCGACAGGCTCCGTTCCTACGGCGGTTTCCAAGAAGAGCATATCTAAGGGACTATTTGTTTATTCCATCAAGGCTAAAAGAAAACCGCACAATGCAAGCTAGGCGTATATGACTTAGTGCTAAAAAGAATTTGTGTTTATACAATGCAAACTGCAACAATACTGCATGAAAAGTGTTTACTCACACAGCAAGTGTATATCTACAGTTTTAACTACATACTACAGTGATAAATAATGTGGGTGGCTGCTAGCAGGGTTGTGTTTCAATGAGATTCTTCGGTTTGAACAGCAAACAGGACAAGAATTTGGATGTGCAATTAAAATGTTTGATGAGAAAAGAGGTCAGAGCATCGACATTCAGTGCTGTTAAATTTTCTCTCTACTACTTTACTTCCTGTCTATATGTTGTTCTAACACAATAAAAGGTGAAAACACTAAATATAAAAATGTTTGATGAGAAAAGCAAAAAAAAAAAAAAGTTTAACAAAAGCGTGTTGGCAATTCTTGTTAAATATTGATGAATTATATATAGATTCTTGATCCTGAGTTAAAGGGTTACTCCACGCCAAAATTAACATTTTTGTCATTAATCACTCCATGTTGTTCCAAACCCATTAAAGCTTGGTTTGTCTCCGGGACACAATTTTAAATATTTTGGAAATGGGGAGGCTTGTGGCGGTCTGATAGACTGCCAACTAAATAACACTGTCAAGGTCCAGAAAAGAATGAAAGACATAATCACAATAGTCCATCAGTGGTTCTGCCATGTGAAGTGAAGAAAATTAAAAAAAAAAAGGCTTTATTTAAATAATTTGTCACGGAATGTTAAATAAACAATAAATTGTGTTTCGAAGACAAACCAAGCGCTTTACAGGTTTGGAATGATATGGACAAAAGTAACCCTTTAAAAAGCCCACAATAAAATAACTAAATTTGCTCCAGGACTGATTATGAGTGTACTCATATTTACACCAGCATGATGGACAGAGATGCTCTTGGATCCATGTGTGACACCGATTAAGTTTAGTGAGAGTTTAGGCTTAACTAAATCAGGGGCTCGATTTGTTTGGATATGAATCCTTAGGCTCAGTTTTATTGCTCAAATTAGCTGAGCTGGTCCTTGTCCTGTATGCCCTTAATTAACAAGCCTTCAATTCCCCTATTAATTAGAACAAGCTATTAGCTATTTTACATCACTCTTCATTTGTCGACAATTAAAAGGCCAATTATTAAAAGCATGCCACACGGTTAATTGTGTGAGGGGATGGGCGGCCACATCGGTGTGAAGATGCTAGAGACCTGAGAGGATCAGAGCGAAGATTTCTCTGAGCTTTTCCTGCTTGAAAGATAAAGTTCTGCACCTTCCTGATGCCGCAGAGCAGAATGATTACGTAAAGAATAATGTACAATCAGATGATCATTATCACTGATCATCCTGTCAAAATTTATTTTGCAGTAATGACTGACTGACTGACTGTACATTGGAAAAAAAAAAAAGTAATCTATCCACTAATATCCTATTACCACTTAACGACTACGTGCAAAGTCAAATCCAGTCACAAACTGTAAACACTGCTGCTTTCGTTTGGCAACTTAGGAAACACTGAAACAAAATTTCTACACATCTACAGCTACAAATTTTCTATACTTTGATCACTTGCTAATGTTAGCCTGAGGAAAATGATGGGGAGTGTTAAAAGTAAGTGTGTCTTAAAGTTATCATCAACATCTACAGTATGTGAAGACATTCTGTTCCTACAACTCACAGATCATGCTTGCTTCATTTGAAAGAAATACATGTTTATCTATACAAGAATAGAAAGCATACAGAAAGCATGATCATATTCTTGGATGCATTTTCAGGGGAGCAGGTATGAGGTCTTAGGTTTTTACCTGACGTCAAAAGATACACAAGACTTATATAGTATCTTTAAAAACAGTGCTCTTAAAAACAGTGTTCCGTAAGGTTACCACTAACAATCATATAATACAGCAGAAACATTACCAATTTTTCCTGCATCAAGATCTACACATACTTTTCAAAACCTTAGTGCTAAGCAATGGCAAAAATAAGATTAATCAGTCTAATGCACTGCACTGCAGCACAAATGCATTCCCATTTAGAAGCGGACCCCTTCTTGGCCACTATAATCAAAGAGCAATGTAAGCCATTACGAAATTACTTCCATCATAGTTTCCGTGCCAAGCTCTTCCGTCTCACATTGGCATTCACTGTGTCAGATGTTTGGAGCGACCCTCAAAACTTTGAGCCATAAACTATGCCGACACAGAAATCCAGAGTCAGAGGCTCTTGGAAGGGACATAATGGGGACACAAAACAAAATGGCTTTTCAGTCTGATGGCAAATACAAAAAAAAAAAAAAAAAAAAAAAAAACTCAATGAACCCTACGCTGTCCTTCTATCACTCATTGCAAGCTCTCATAAAACAGCAAAGGAGACTTTTTTTTTCTTTTGTGTTTGTGTGCGAGATGTACAATGAGGTCCAAAATGTCCACTCATGGAATCAACTTCTATTCAGTTTTCATTTTTTTAAAAAATTACAAATGATATTACTAGCATAAAAATTTATATTTCAACTTACAAAATAATAAAATACAGTATTATAACTATATATTCATCATTAACATTTATATGCATTAACATTTTAAATGTATATATGCAAAATTAGACATTTATAAATTTCGACTTAAAACATATTCAGATTTACTTCTATATAGTCACAAATAAAATTCTACTGTATATATTCAGAATAATAACTATATATTCACATTTATTCGCCAATATGCATGTTAATAAGCAACTAGTTAATAGCAAGAATAAAGTGTTATCATGATTATTTCATTTTTGGAATCTTACACTGAAACTGTTAGGATACAATTTCCTAAAATAACAAAATACACTTTTGGTCTACTAACTTTTGATAATGTGAAACAAAAAATTGCTTTTTTATGAGGAAAATCTTAAAGAAATCCAAAAAATGAGGAATAAATATTTGTTCTACATCCTACATGCCACCTTGCGTTGTTTGTTTCAACAGTACGCAGACCCTGTAAGAAGCGAAGACTCCCCGAGCGTCCCGAGGCCCATGATGTCTACAGAGAAAGAGGGTGAAAGAGATGGAAAAAGACGGAGAGCGAGGAAAGAGTTTCCTCTCCTCTAAGGTGAGCTTCCCCTACCCACAGCTTAACCAATCAGACTCAACAGCAGGAGCCCAGTGATTGACAGGGCAATTACCGCTAGCAGCCTCTCTGGTGGATCCGGAGACATCTCCAAATACAATTTCACTATTTTGTTACATCAGACGTTCACAGGAAGGATTTAGTACAAAAGCAAAATTGCCAGGCGGACTCATGGTGGAGCAGTCCTGCTGGTGGAAAACTTCCATACCGTGTGTGTGTGAGTGCGTGTGTGTTTTCATTCCACGCTTTTTTCATAAAAACATACCCTTGGCCAAGGTTATTTCCCACTAACCCCTGTGCTATTTTTGAAAGTATTTTTCTCAATAATAGTTTTTCTCTTTGAGGAGTGATAGAAGAGGTCTTTGCTGCTGGTAAGAGAAGAGAGACACCATTAGAAGTATCTCTTTAAATACATAAACGTAAGGAGAGCGGTGAGCTACTTATTATGGTAATAAGAATAGCTTTTTACAGTGATACATTAAGACAAGGTTAAAGCTAGTCTTTTTACACTGTACACGAGAGGAGAGTGGGGTAAACTGTACCACTGACAGAATAGTTGTCCTCCAGGCAAGGAGAAATGAGCAATAATGAATAAACCTAACTTTATTTTAGAATACATTAGACAAGCTTTAGAAGAATGCTCATATTCAAAAAAATATATAAAAGCAGATATATATAGGTTTTTGTCAGTATATATCAGTATACGTTTTCTATAAAGATGTTGTGTTCTTTAAGGCCTTTTTAACTGTTATAGCACCACCTACAATCAGATCTGCATAAAACTCCTGCCACAATTTTTAAACAAGTTTTGTAAAGTTTAGCATTTTCATTTGCATTTTACAGTCTTATGGATACATTAAACCACGCCTCTTTTCTAAATGACCCTTTAAAGCTAGCCAAACAACTAAATAAATTTTTGGATAATTATTGATTATTGATACAGTCCAGATAATATCTCTGTTTTAAACGAGATTAAGTGAAAAACTAGAGACCAGTTCACACTAGTTTACAATGTATTTTGCCAAGCTTTTATTATAAACAAAAAAATGTTTGTCATGTGCATTTTCTGTCACATGTTGCATGATGAGCCCTTTCTAAATTTAAAGTTATGTGATGTGCATTAAACAGTTTGCTAGATTAAGGCAGTGACACATCTTACCCCACTCTCCCTTATGAAAACACGTCATTTTGCCTTGCAGTTCTCCCGCAGGCGTTTGAATCCACATTAATTCACAAGTGATAGCTCTGTAGCTTTGTGCCAGGAGATGAAAAGCTCTGTTGCAATCACAGCTGCAATCCTTCACCATTCTTTCAAATGACATCCAGCGCAGGACTGATTGCTGCAAAAGTTTCTTGTTTTTCAGTACGGATGGCACCCGGCTCTTCTCTGCCTCTACTGCATGCTGGGAGTTCCCAGCAGCATCTGCTGAGAGTGCCACAGAGCTCTCCATATTCACAGAACCCAGAACGCCAGAAGCTCAGTGACACTCCACTCGCTGCGCATGCCGTTTATGCCGGCAGAAAGAAGCTGCTTGCTAATTCTCCGCTCTATCAGGCTAACAAATAAGCTCAGACGGTGGGGGAGCGGGAAAAGGATGAGGGGGAGGAACCGGCTCCCCTTTTTTGGAGTTGAGAAGGTTGTCACCTTGGAGTGTGAATGAAGGGGGGATAAAGCTTTCCATAAAAAGAGATGAGAAAATAAGATACACAGAGCCACTTCAGCAGAGATGACACAACCTGCAAATTATTCAGAGCTAAACTCACTTTAGTGTATGCTAACAACACGCTAGAAGTGGCTAAACTCAAATCATTCTATAATGACTGAGAAAGCATTCGCAATTGAAAAGAATATATGTGGTATAGAAAAATATGTATATAGAAAGATGCTGCGATAGTGTAGTGTAGTATATGTGATCATGCTAAGACACCCAATGAGCTAAACACACCACTGAGAAGATCTAAAACGAATTCAGAAATTAAAAAAACGGGTTAACTACATTTAAAACCAGCGGAAAGATTTAGGGCTTGAGAAAACACTCAAAAAGCAACTGTTATGTCTGATTTTTTTTTTAAATCTAGCATTAAAACCCCTACTGTCTGGTACAATCCTCTGAAAATGTTCTATCAACTACTGAAATTATGGTATTTAGGAAATCCAAATAGGGTTATATAAACATCAGGGTCTGCTCTATAGTTTCCTTTTACCAACAAAACTCCCTTAAGAAGAAATACACAGGTCTGACTGACAGACTTCTTTTAAAAGAAACAAGCAGCAGAATCACTTGAGAGAGAGAGAGAGGGAGAGAGAGCTGAGAGAACCAATGATGCAGAAGAAAAAGAGGTACAGTCTATCCTACAATAAGCACCCAGAATCTCAATATGGCCATAGAATGGATCTAATGTGTCAGGAGGATCAGCAGTCAAAGGTCTCTCTCACTCTCTCTCTCTCCTGTTGAATACTAAACAGCTCTCGGTCCTGTGAAGAGCTCACAACCACTTCATCCTCCCACTTAAATGCAATAAGCCCAATGCATCAGTCCTCCTCACAAGTGCCAGCCTGCTAAAACACGACCACATGGGCCACAACACAAGAGAGTGATACCTATAACTAGTCCAAAACACCCATTAGGCTTATAGTCTCAGCCACTACCCAGGCCGCTCGCTCTGATGCTTGCTGCACACAAATATGGCAAGCTCCATTCTAATTGGTTGGCCGTGAGTCAGGATACATAGATTAATCTGAAAAAAACAAAGCTGTGTTTAAAAGTTTCTTGGATTTGCCAAAATTTGGGTTCAGAATACTTTAAATATGTTTAAGACATTTGTTTTTTGTGCTATAGATCTGAATTCTTGCAGAATTCTTCCCATGAGACCTGATTAAATTTGGTGCAATGTGGGATGAAATTTGAAGGAGGATGAAGGCGACACAAAGTAAATATTTTATAACTCAACATGCATAACTAAAAAGAAAACCTTACAAATTTCTACAACTTTGGAAGACCTGGAAAATTGTTAATGACTAAAAAGAATAAACAATAGTTGCCTATTGGTTGCTGCAGGGTGGACCTGAATATGCCAGATTAAATGTCTAGCTACACAAGACTAGGCTACTTCATATTAATGAGACGCATGATCTTCACACAGCTGCAGCAGACAGGAGGTCAAGATAAAGAACAAAGACGGACTGTCTGAAATGATTGCGTGCCGTCTTGTGTGGTGTAGCTCCAGTGCTGTCAGATCTTCTGCTGTAAGATGTTGCTTGTCAGCTGTTATAACCTGCTTCTGGAACTTCCCTCACCCCGATAATTACTGCACCTGTTGCTGGACTGTAGGCGCATAAACAAGCATATATCCAGAAACAAACAAGCATGCATCCAACTTCCAATCTGATGCCTGTCTGTCTATCATGGAGGCCAAGAACAGATGAGCCCCAGGCGGGGCGCACACACGCACACACACATACACACACAGGGCTCCGGCATCAACCAGCCTTGAGGAAGAACGGTCTCTGCAGATTGAGATAAAGGTTTCAACTTTCAGGTTAAAAGTGACTTTTTCTACAGATAAAGGCAGCAATGGCAATCTGTTCTCTTCGTTTTTTCTTAAACTGTCTCCCTCTCCTTCTGTCACTCTCTCTCTCTCTCTCTCTCTCTCTCTCCCACGCTCAATCTTTTTTCTTGACTTTATCCAATGCTGCATACAGGGCTGGATCAGACAGTTAAAGCTGCTCTTTGCTTTATTTCATATCTACTTGTCAAAGAGAGATTAGCAGTTTTTGAGCTGTTCCACTTTGCTGTCACGATGGAAAATGAGCGAAAAGGAGAATGTGAAAGAGAAATTCACGAGCAACAACAATGCAAACCAAATGCTCAAGAGAAATGAAAGATGGCTGCTTGGAGTTTTTAAAGCTCAAAACATTGAGATGACACTATTTGTCTGCAAATTTCAAATGTCTTTTGAAATTGCCCCTCAGCAACTATGAATCACAGAAGAATACTCACATATTTGGTTGAAACCATATATTTGGGTGGGACATATTGAAGGCAACAACCCCTTTCTTTTTTTTTTTAAATGGCTGACAGTCTTTAGTTTAATCTTTCACTACACTCTCAGAAATAAAGGTACAAAAGCTGTCACTGGGGTGGTACCTTTTGAAAAGGTACACTTTTATAACTATTAGGTTCAAATATGTACACTTCAAGCACTAATATGTTCCTTTAAGGTAACAAAATGGACTCTTTAAGTACAAACATGTACCTTTTAAAAAGGTCCTGCCCCAGTGACAGCTTTTGTACCTTTATTTCTAAAAGAGTATATAGCAGTGTTTCTCAATTGCAGCGTACACAGGCTCTGCACGTTTTGTTTGTCTCTCTTATTGCTTTAAATGTTTGCTGTATTCAAACGCAAGTGCCCTGAGAAGAGGACACACGGAGCTCACTTCTAATGAATGATCTGATCATTGGAATAAGGTTGTGTTAACTAAGAGAGACACACAAAACATGTAGAGCAGGGGTACGCACGGACTGGAATTGAGAACCACTGCTCTATACAACAAAAGATAAAAGGTATCTTTGTACCTTACTTACCCCTAAATGGTACATAATAATACATATTAAAAAAAGGTACAATTGATGGCTGAGAAAGTAAATAATGTTTGAGCATTAGGCACAAAATACTAAAAACTTTTGGACTGCAATAACAAAATTTTCTCATTGCTGTTGCTAGTCAGAAATAATTTAGGGGAGAAGAGGCCTTCTTGTTTTGGAAAGTAAGTTGAATTTTGGACAATATGATCGTATTTTTTTGTGCATTAAACTAACTTCTTCACTGAAGATCAAAAATATAGTTTTTCTTCTTCAATACATAATACCAGCCCTTTTTTAAGCCATAGTGCCTTTTTTGCAGATCACCAGGCCTTTGTAGCTTTTCTGATTTGGTTGCCAGTTAAGGTTAGTACACAACAGACCAATCAGAACAATGTTTAGAAATGGTTAAAAACTGATTTAGATTTTTTTAAATTGAAATTGATTTTTTTTTTAATTAACTAAATTTATTATCATAGTTTGTGTTGTCCCTTATTAAATAAAAATCATTACAAAATTAGTAAGGACTTGATAATGATATTGCTCAAAATCCCACAAGTGCAAACTTTTCAAGGATGCTTGGGAAAATATTAACAACATGACTGGCAAAAAGATAAACACTCAGCCATTGTCAGTGCGCAGCACTCACATCTTAGAAACTGTTTGGACCGCTTCATGTGTATATAGAGTGCTAAAATAATGTATAACTATTAAATTAAATCTATTGCCACTGAATTTAAAATTAGTGGTCTTTTTACATAGCATGAAGGTAGGGTTGTTCACTATGATTTGATTCAAAGAATCGTTAGGGTCATGTAGATTACTTGTGCTATTATCAGCTGTTTGGATTGTCATGCTAACGGCACCCATTCACTGCAGAGGATCCATGGAGTCATGTAATGCTAATGAAGAAACAAATTCATGTAGATCTTAGATGGCCTGAAAGTTCAGCAACTTTCACTTTTAGGTAAACAATTTCTTTAAGTAGCTTAGCCAGCTACATGCCCTTAGTTCAACAGGTACTTTTCTACTGGTCAACAACACTGATATTAGCACCTAACTAGTATAAAACTTAATTTACAACAGAGTGCTACCTGATTACATAAACCTTCCCCTTTACTTCGGTTTCACACACAATTTATTAAATACCACATATAGCCATTCTGTATATATAGCCATTATCAAGTGTGTGATAGTGTGTGTTGTGAGAAAGGAGCATGTGTACCTCTATGCAAAAGTGTGTGTGTGTGTGTGTGTGTGTAAGGCCTCCCTTTGTGTCACAGCATGTTGTTTTCACACCTCTATAATTGGATGCGAAACGGAGAGGATCGTCTTGCGTTTGTGTGAGAATTACGTGGTCTTTCCTTGCCTTATTGAAGTCCTAATGCCCGAGTCTGCACCGCAGCGGCGGCGTCCAGAGCGCAGTATGATCAGCTCACCCTGATCCCGTCATCTGATGGCTATCACTGTGGCATTTGTACACAGAGGTTCTCTGTCGCTTGCGCCTGGGTATTCAGAGTCTCTAAATGCTACAGGCTTATTTTCACACCGCATGCCACAGCCCGACACAAACGGAGGTCCTTTGAGCTCCAGATTGGTATGAAAAAAAAAACGCATGATTCAGACAATGACTTTGATGCCGGTGGAAATAAAAGAAATGTCGTCTAATGTCAATCTGCCTCCTCCCTGCTATGAAAATGTTAGAAAGTTAGCAAAAACTGCTCCATTTCCAGTTAGCAAAAAAGTTAATTTTTTTGAGAATGGAAGGCTGAGTTAGTGTTACTGTTAAAGAACTGCCACAAAGAGTAGAAATTAGATTGATGGTTGGAGCTGTGACACAGAGGGTATATTGCGAGGTTTTGTGCTTGTGGCGTCCTGGGTTAGAGCTCAGCCCGGGATATGTGCCAGTCTTATTCATTTTTTAACGCAATGTCTTAAAAAAATCCCTTTCTTTTAAGTCATAATTGAGCTGCAATTTATGGCTGCACTATTATAATACTATATTGCACAATACTAAATAAATGATTATTTACTTATTTAAATGAATTACTAAGTCTATGAAAAGCAGACATGCCAATTGTTATTCATTCATTTCGGTCTACTCCTGTTTTCATGTTGTTCAGGGAATAATTATTAATGACAAGTTATATCCCAGGGGAATTTTTAAAATAAATTACCTTACTAAGTGAAAAAATGAACAAAATTAATAGATAACCATTTTTATTTTGCTAATGTATAGGACACGGCTTTTACCAGGCCTTTATCCTTGCTATTTTAAACAAATTATTTTCATCATTTTAAAGATATAGCTCATCCAAAAATGACATTAATTAGTCACCTGTTGTTCCAAACCTGTAAGACCTTCATTCACCCTCAGAACATAGTGAACATATTTTTGATGGTATCTGAGGGTTTTCTGATGTGGTAGTACTATGCAGGGTCAGAGAGCCCTCAGATTTCCTAAAATAGATCTTAAATCGTGTTCCAAAGATAAACAAAGGCCTTAAGGGTTTGCAACAACACAATGGTGAGTAATTAATGACAGAATTTTTTCGAACTATCCCTTTAACCTTTCACCTGAACAAATCTTTAAACATAAAAAAAAATCTAACATTAAAATAGAATTTTGTTACATGTTAAAAACTACGACAATCTAAAAAAGGTCATTATAATTTGTGAGCAAACTATATTTATTCATATTTCTATTCTTCTTATTTTTATTATGTTATTTTCCTTTGGCAATTTTTTTCAAATATAGCTAGCTAGCTTATAGATTGATAACTAGATAAATAACTAGACAGATAGACACAAACTTGGCTCTATCAATTTAAAAAAAAAAAAAATTGTTTGCAATAAGAGTGAGCTAAGGCATACCACAAACTCCTAAGTAACCCCACCACACTCCTGAGGGAAATGTTAAACACGGGCACGTAGGAGACGTCAACTTGACTGTGAAATGTTTTGCAGTCCATTGTTTTCCAGCAGCATCTCCATCTAATTGTCTTGTCCCATTAGGCCGTGACCAGGGTTTGGCAGAGGAAGACAGGCTCCCTTGGCAGATGCCTGCCATTTGTCTGAATGCCCTTGATCGACTCGTGACAGATGTCAAGGCTTCCGTTGAGCGGGTACTCTCCGTCACATGACCTCTGTTCGGAGCGTCAGGATAACGTGGAGTAGTGGCTCTCTCGCACGCACCCGTATGAATGCACGCACACTTCGGCATCCATCAGTTCCCTGCTATTACCTCTGACAGGCCTCACCTGCCCACACTGCATGGCCCATGCAAATTCAACCTGGCAGATGAGTGTTTGAATGGTAATGCACCCCTCTGATTGATACTGATAGGAGGCGTGGATGTGTGTGTGTGTGTATTGGTGCGTGTGCGGGTACGTGGAATTTGCCAAACTTAACTTTTCCAAAAGTTGACGGGAAGTGCTCAAGGTACACTGGCACATAAGTCATTCTCACACCATAGGACTGAAACTTGTTGCTGGAACAAGTCTGTGAAAACAGCCCCAGGGCGTAGCCAACTACTAAAGCTCTTATAGCTCTTTTCCCCACTGTGTGAGAATCTGTGCAAAACCGATCACAAAACAAATCCTCCATGTTGTTGGCTGACATAATGTCCAGAATCTGGAAGCTGGAAAAATAATTCATCTAAATCTACTAATGAAAATAGCTCAAAGTCTGTAAAATATATAAAAAAATCTAAATAAATAAATATATAACCCCAAGAAACATGTATGTATGTACACAGTTACAATTTGTACAGTAGGCCTATATAAGATATGTTTGTAAATGCCCTACAAGTTGTAAATCTGGCATCTTTTATTCCACAAAAATGCATTCAATTGATCAAAATAGACAGTAAATACATTTTTAATGTTCTTTTTTAAATGATTTTCTTATGAACTTTCTATTCATCAAAGAATCCTGAAAAAAAATTTATCAGTTTACACAAAAATATTTAGTTTGTTTTGAAAACTGATTAAATATATATTTCTATAGCACCAAATCAGCATATAACAATAATTTCAGATCATGTAACACTAAAGACTGGAGTAATGGCTGCTGAAAATTCATCTTTGCCGTTTCAGAAATAAATTACATTAGAAATATATAAAAATAAATAACACTTATTTTAAATTGTAATGATATTTCACAATATTCATGTTTTTAATGTATTATTCATCACATTAATGTAGCCTTGGTATGAATAAGCTACTTAAAAAAATGTTTTTACAAATGAATACATAAAACAGATCATTGCCCCAACTTTTATTAATTTGAAACTAATTCAGTATAAACATTTATATTAATCATTTAAAAAGCTACATTAAAAAATAATTAGAAGCAAATTTGTGTGGAAACTAATTGCAGGATCATAAATAACGAAGGGGTAGAATGATCTTGTAACTGACACAACTAGAATGTAGTTAGTAAAGTACATAACAACAAGACACTAAATAAGAAACTGTACTTGTACTGTGAGTTTGGCTTAAGTATTGACAAAGAGATCAAATAAGCCATGAAGATAGGAGAAGAATAGCAGAACCCACACTGAGCAGGATTTGATCTTATCTTCACATTGATGTACTACGTGTAGCCATTTAACAGACATCCAAAAATACACACAGCTAGGGGACTGTATTTGCCTTTCACGCATCTCCTCCTCCACGGAGGCAGATGTGTTTCTAATAAAACCATTCCTACTGCTGACAGAGCGCAGAGAGTCGAGCTGATTAAAAGACACACAAAAAAAAAAACATTCAAGGAAAATGGCGCCAGTGCGATGCGCTGTAAACAGTCACGTATATGGAGTTTGTCCAGCCTGAAGCTCACTTCCTTCTCTGGCATTTCTCATAATTCCTCTATCAACAGCCCTGTCACTGTCCCTTTTTTCTACCCAGACGGCATCACCATGGAGACCAAACATCCCCGGCAACACAACCTCTCATCTGGAACATCAAACACACCATTGTCAACTTGGAGAAGGAAGAGAAAGTGAGAAAGCGTTGAATGCTTCCTTTAAGGAACACCGGCAGTGTGAAAACCCGAAAAGGTGGTAACGAAAAATCCTGTTGTTTGCAGCAGAGAGATAAGACAGTCAGATATGATGACAGTGTACACAGTCAAGTCTTATTGGCCGTGTCTGCAGGGCTCGTGTGGAACCCATGCTCGGGCCTGTGTTACACAAATGGGAAGAGGCACAAGCTACACATAGAAGATAAGTCGTGGATTTGTTATTTGGAATTAAAGTGTGGAAAGTGCTGCGGCGAACAGCGTGTAGGTGGAGATGTGATATTTGCAGAGGGTATGAATACCATTTAGGCCGGCTGGTTGACTTCACCACCGGGGACATCCCATCTCTGTACAGGCTCTTGGTTTTGCTGAAGTTCACGATGTTGAAAATCACCCTCTGAAACAACAAGAAACAGACATTTGTAGTCAGATGGAACCAAGGTTATTTTATTAAATATGAAAACAAACAGCAGCTGTGAAGAAAACGACAACAAAAGAGTTTTCGAACAAACTGAAAAACAAAACTTTTTTGTATGTGACATTAAAGGGCAGGCAAAACTTCCAAAACAATTTTTAATCATAATATGTGTGTGTGCTGTGTATATTTTACATATTTGAACCTAATAGGTTTGTTGAGCTGACAATGAAAATAAGCCAAAACAAAACTCTTTAATATATTATTTACATTCTATGCCATGAATTTCCTTTTCCCCCCAAATCTGTCTTGTTGTCTGCTTAAGGGATCTGATCCAGCCCATTCTGCTGAATCATGAACGCCCCAGAGATGCCAAAATTATGATAGTTACAATTCAGTATTAAACGCAGCAGCAGTCAGACACTCATAGCTCATTAAAATGTTTGCAAACACTATAGTACACTGTGTTATGAATTCAGTGAATACAACTTCAAACTTCAACTTGATGGTACCGAGTATAATGCATCTTCTGATCATTTGTTGTGTGTCAGGCAGATGGAACAATTTGTAGTGCAATGTAATCAATACCATACAGAATATACAAACAAAATAAAAACTTTAAACTAACAGCTCTAATTTGATCTGAAATTCTCAATCGGGTTGCTCTTCACAGAACCTCACAGTAAGTTTCAAAATTAGCAGCGCAAAAAGGAAGTGCTGTACGAGACACCAAATGTGTTAAAAGAATCTTGCAGGATCTCGCTGACTACGTAATGCGAAGATTGTGTGAACTTACAACACAAGCAAGACAATAGAGACAAAACTGTAGAAGGGTGTGCGAGTTTCTCTTTAGTTCCTCTAACATATGTAACTCAAAAAAATAACAAAACACTGTCTGCTACTGGATTTGCAAAAGAAACACAACACTGCAGGAAGTGAAGGTCAGGTTATGTTGAGGTGAAAAGACACGTCTCATATCGCACTGTACCGGGACCTTGAGAAAACCTCTGCTATTTTCCAATTTGTATATAATCCATACTGAATACTGATATAGAAGCAAACATGTCCCAAAGCACAGTGTTAAAAAATGAGGGTCCCAAAGGTGACTAGATAACATTATCAGCGGGTATTTGGGCTAATATTACCCTTAACCCCTTGCACCATAAAAGAAAGAGTTTATGGCTGTTTGCTTCAACTTCTTTAGGGCATACACAATGGTTAAGAATGAGAGACCAAAGCTACAAAAGCAGATTTTTAATGAATGTACATACCAATTAAGGAATAATGTTCATATAACATAATGACAGCATGCAAGTATAACCAGTACACAACAAAGGCATAACGTTATGTGTCTATAAGTCTATATGTCAAGACAGTGTTTTAAGAACTAGCTTGACCAACTAGCAGTTAATCATGGGGTAATTAGTCTTATATTTTGGATTCAGTTTTGACTAATCTGTTTTTATGTAACCAAATAAAAAAAATGTCAAAATTAGATGACTAACTTTTAAGACTAGTCTTTTAAGACTAGTCTTTCATGCAACCAGCTCCTGATCTTGGAAAAGAAAAATGTAAAAAAAAAAAAAAAAAAAAAGAAAAAGAAAGAATTATATATATTTTTTCTTCCTCCATGTGACACTGAAGACTGTAACAGAAATAGATTATGTGAAAAAAAGGAAAAAAATGATTAAAAAAATACACACATACACACACGCACACTTATTTAATTATATTTCTAATAGCAATGTTTTTATTATGTTATTCGTCAAATTATAGCAGCCTTGGTGAGAATAAGCAACTTTCCAACATTTTTTTTTATAATTAAATAAAATGTTTTTTACTAATTAATATATAACAAAACCCTTAACGTCCCAACTTTTATTCATTTTTATGAATTTACAGTGTAAACTATTTTAGCATAAACATTTAAATGAATCATCCCTCCATAACATTAAAAATATATACATTTAGAAGCAAATTTGTGTGAAAAGTAATTGCAGGATCATAAATACAGAGGCAAGCGTGTCCCAAAGCATAGTGTGTTAAAAAAAACGAGGGTTCCAAAGGTGACTAAATAACATTTTCATTGGGCATTTAGGCTAATATTACCATTAAACCCTTGCACTAAGAGAGGAAGAGTTTGTGACAGTTTTCTTCAACTTTTTTAGGGTATAGACTGTGGTTAAAAATGAGATACCAAATGAGATTTTTGATACACAAACCTACAAATTAAGTAATATTTTGTATTTAAGATATAATGGCACCAATGCAAGTAGAACCAATACACAACAAATGCATAATGACATTAAACAATAGACATTATACATAATTTTACTATGTAGCAGAAGCCTACGAATTAGGATGCATCCTGGTTCAAGCCTCATTACCAACAGCTAGCGTTTCTCCATTGTCACATCCCTCCTCTCACCAACCTGTCATGAGTCTAGACCTGGTGTCACTGCAGCATGACTGGGGCAATTTGAGGGCAGGTGGATTTGTCTTCAAACCCATTTTCTAATATCACGAGAGAATGACGTTTATGAAAAATGAAGTGTATAAATAGTACAGACAATGCTAATAATGATATGTCCAAACTGTAAATGACTCCTTGTGATAAACCATATCAAATTCCCAATTAAGCCCAGGTGTAGAAGTCAACAGTGTGCAAACGAAATCCAATTACAACCATTCTCTCCTTTTCCAGTGCCTGCTTTCTCCACCAACCCCCTCCTCCCCCCCATCCATCCCGCTGTTCCCCTCCCATCTGCGGCTGCAGTCACAGAAGATGGGGGATTGTGGTCGGCCTGAATCAGGCAGGGCTAAAATGACATTTAACTGATGTTCAGACGCGAGGTAGCTGCTGGAACGGGTAGATAAGACCATTGCTGCTGGCATTTCAATTACACTTTTACTGCCCTACACATCTGTTGCCAGCCTACTTTCAGTCTTTTTTTTCCCACAGGCAAATACATCCTCATTCCACTACCTTTACATCACGCCACTCTTTCTTCTTCTTTTTTCTACCACAAAATTCAGATTGTCTGCATTGGCAGGTGGTTTCTGGGTCTAGACTGGAATGTATTTCTGCGTTTGAGGGTGGGACACGGTGGGGTCAGTTCTCTCTCCAGCCCAGTGGTTCTCAACTGGCGGGTCATGACCCAGAAATGGGTCACAGGTCTGTTCTGGGTCACATACCAGCAAGGAAAAAACAATGCTAAATGCAGCCAACAAAATAAAGGTTTAAAGGGGAGTAAGAAAAACAAGAGAGAAAGGACTGGTGATATGTTGCAAGCCAGATTCAAACAATTTATCTTTCCACATTTTATCTCAGTTTACTCAAGCAATTTTGGAAGGGGTTTTTCCATGCAAAGAGGGCAGTCAGTTGTCAGCTGTCCAGCAGAACTAAACTGTGAACAAAGTTTAAAGGTGACTCCTTCGGTTGATGCTGTCAGAATTGATCTGTCTCATTTATATCGCTTATATTCATAGTACTACGAGAAGCTTCTCTCTCTGTCATCATTTGCTATAGCGTCTTCATCACAGTCAACAGGGGAGTTACTCGGAAGAAGGGAGGGCTGTGGGTTAAATTGGACGCACATCTCATCTCAGACTCATTAAGCGCTTTATGTAAGAGGGAAAGAGAGAAAATGCACACATGCATACTGTAAGTCACTGGTGGGCTCCCTTGAGCTAGTTAAGCCAATGTATCTACACTGAGGAATAATTTGGAGCTGGTTCCCAAAGCTGGTCATGGAGGAACTCTGAGAATGGTAAATTTAATTACTGATACAGAGACAGGAACACATTACCACCCAGCCTGCCTGAGATGTCATTTTCATCAGGCATGACAAGTTCTTTCAGTGCTCTTCACGCTGAAACATATTCAGACTCACATGGTGTCTCGTATCGTGGAGTCTTACGTTTGACTATAAGTATGGTCCACTTTGATGCTTATTCTAACAGCTTCTCCCATGAAAACATCTGATGGACATTTAAATTAGTTTACCCAAAATATGCTATTAAAAACCTACAACAATGCTACACAACAGGCAATATTTAATTAAATATTTTCAGTGTTTATACAACAAATATGTATTTCTAAAATGTATACATTAGTGCCAGTAATATATACGCATATGCTAATACTAATTTATGTACATACCTGTACATACAGTTCATACTATGACTTAAAGTTTATGTTCATTAAGATTTTTTTTTTCCCTTTGTTAAATAAATGAATACTTTTATTTAGCAAGCATTAATTAAATTGATTGAAAGCGACAGTACAGGCACTTAGAAATGCTACAAAAGATTTCTATTTCAAATAAATGTTGTTGTTTTGAACTTTCTACTTATTTATTATGACTAACGGCTCCTGAAAATTTTACAGTGCCATTACAGAAATAAATCACATTTTTAAAAAATTTTGAACAGAAAACAATTATTTTAAATTGAGATTTAAATGCTCTAAATACTAAAATCTAGAAAACACATCAATAATTTGCATGCAATATAAAAGATGTAGAGGAAGAAAGAAAAGTTAGAGAAAACATTCTTGCATCCTTGCAGACTCTTCAATTAATAATTAAAATGATACTGCACTTTTGTGGCACCATAGTACAATAGCAACCATATCATTTATGTTACCAGCTGCTGTTGTTTTATAGTTAGCTTCTGCATAGCTGTAGTAAAGACCTCATTAAAACCCGATTCTTGGATTAAAGAAGAATCCTCTTATTTACATGAGTCACACACACCTGCTCCAGTGATGAAGTTCTCCTACATCTCAACAACAAACTGCTCTGAGCTGCACAGGTGAGCTGATGATTAAGAAGAAAATAAGAAACCAGCAGAAAAGGGAACACAACAAGCAATGACCTACCCAGTGCTCCTGAACAGAAATAGCTGGATGTCAAACAGTGTTTGGGGGCAAACGGTGTCTTTTGATACTGATCGATCTGCAGAGTCCTGCTCTGGGGAAAACACTGCTGAAATATTTAAGAGACTTGTCTAAATGGAGGGAGACATAAATAATGTACTTTGCCCTCTGTAAGTCATGTTCTTACTAAGAAAGTCCAATGTAGATATATTAGCTTAATGACACTGAATAATGCAGAATGCAGCGGGGCATATAAAACTACATACTGTATACTGACAAGGGTTAAATACAGAGTACGCTGAGCCATATACAAAACTAACTGTAAATGATGTCACGTTTCAACTGTCTCTTCATTAAAATATAATGAAATGCACAGTGCACTGTGTTTATATATTACATATATATGAATACACATGCATGTATATATTTAAGTTATAAAAAATTATGTTGTTTATATATTTATATCATATACATTATATGATTATAAATACATACATGTTAATACATGAAAATACTTTCTAAATAATAATTTGTATATACACAGCACACACACACATATTTAAATGTAAACAAAAACTTTTATTTTGGATAATCGTTTGTTAAAAAAAGGAAATTTTGCTTTGCTTCGTATGTATGATAAAGTTACTATTTGATCACGTTTAATGAATAATTCTAGTTATTTTAAATAAAAATAAGTGCCCAGCACTATTTTTCACATGGTCAATAATACTGACACTTAATGTAATTCACAAAAAAAAAATTAATGGTAATTCATTCTAAATAGTCCCAACATCATCTTTAATACAACAAAAAGATGAATAAAAAAAAGAAGCTGTTTTGTTCTACACCATAACAAATTATGGTAATAAAAATAAAGAGGGGGAAAAAACAAATCTATTACTGTCTTTTTACTTCAAACTATTATTTAAATCAATGTTATTTGTTTTTATTTTGTTTTTTTTATATTTTTTTTTCCAAAATAGCCATTTCTTAGTGAAAGTTGCTTAAAATTAAATCTTACATTACAAAACACAAAATTACAAATGACATTAAAGGAGCTTGACATCTTTTCCCCAAAACAAAAAAGAAACAAAATTACAAGAGTTTAAAATTAATGAGGATAATTATTTGCATAAAAAAAGTATAGATTTTTGATTGTATATGATGTCAGTTCTAAAATCTGTATCGGAATCATCTTTAATATCGGTGGGTTACATGTTAATGGATTTGTTACACCTGGTCACGTGATTTCGAGAAAGCAGATGACAAGGCCAGTACCTGTCCTCAAAGCTTAGAATCAGCACAAACACACTTTTTGAGAAAGAGAAAAAAAAAAAATTCACATACTGACTAACTGCGAGCGTGTCGAGCTGCAATTTAATGTCAGCTTTTAATTTCCTTCTTAAAAAGGGATGTATTCAATAACTGTGATATCAGATAACTGAAAACTCCGGCAGGCATTTCTGAAGCAGCAGACATGTAGACCTTTTGTTTGGTTCAGGCATTCAGAGCCTTTTGTGCAGGATTATTTAATTCCACTGGAAAACCAGGAAGTGGGTGCTTTTGCTGTATTCAGTGAAAAGGCAATCGCAATCTACCGCTCCATTGTGTGGCAGCAACACGTGATTCTAACATGTTTAATTAGGTCTCTCCATCGCCTTTGACTGACGGTCCAGCAAAACACATACGACACAATGCAAAAGGTCACAGTCACTCACACAATGGTGCTCGGAGAGCTTTAAAAGCATTCCATTAACCTACTGATGGCTCCGTGCACAGCTATGAGGGAAAGACCTTTGTATACGTGTTTGTAATACTTAACCCAGTAGCTTATATGTGCGAGTCACGCTATTGTGCACGCAATAAATCAATGTTCTTGTGTGTCCATGTCAACTTACATTACCCATAATTAACAAAAATGAAGTCAAAATGTATTGTAATGCATGGATCGGTCAAACTAAATGGACTTTTACATCCTTTCTTCTCTCATTGCATTAGTTCATTTTGATGTCTCATGGTTCATGATCTCACCCTCCATTCTGACATGACTTAAAGGGACAGTATACCCAAAAAGCTAAATTTGAAATCATTTACTCATCTTTGGAGCATTTTCAAACCTGTATGATGACGTTTCATATGTAGAACTACACGTTAAAAGTCAAGTCATCTTTATAGAGCTTCATATAATTCTGATTGTTTCAAAGCAGCTTCATAGTACTAAACAGGAACATCAAATAAATTACGCAAACTTTTTCAAATATGAGACAAATTCCAAATCTGCTACAATGCTGCTCAACAAAGAGAACAGTGCCATTAATCAGCTTAAGTCAGTTAAGTTCAATAAATGCATAAAAATCATCAATTATGAAATTCTGCTATAAGCAGCTCTACAGATGACAATGGTGCTGTTATTCAGCTCGAATCAGTTCAATGCTGATTCAATTCTGTTCAATAACAGTGTTGATTTTGCTAAAATTAATTAATAATGAAACAAATTCGATTCTCTGAAGTGTCATCATCCAGTTTAATTCAGTTTTGTTCCCATCCGATGGTGTCAGTGCAGTCAAACTGATTACATTACTGAATATTAAGTGTCTTTTACACCCTCATGAAAGCAAATGGAGATCAGGGTCTGTCAAGATCAAACCATAGGACAAAACACCATAAAAGCTTCACAGAAGTACTTGTGCACTACGGATCAAGTGTTCAGAAGTCATCTGACACCTTTGTTTGAGGAACAGACTGAACGTTAACTCACTGCACATACTTGGTCACCATTTACTTTAAATGTATACAACAAGACTTGGAAATTAACATTGAATCGACAGCTGCCATGAAGAAATAAAGTCAACAGAGGTGAATAAATTACAGAACTTTCATTTTACGTGAACTGTTCCTTTAGGAGACGTTAGTCTCCAGACTACGTCCCTACTGTACATGTTACGGATGCCAGGCCACTCGGCTCCGCTTCAAAGCACAAAACTGAACTGTAGTGCCACAATCTCTCACTCAGGATCAGACAAATACATAAACAAAATGGAACAGTGTTGCCATCCTCCTCTATAAAAAGACACTCTGTTGCTCTCTCTCCCATTCGCTCGGGGTCTTCCGTCAAGTAAGTGGCGACAGAGAGGTGGAATTGTCAAAAGTGATGGATGACTATCAACCTTCTGCTCTCCCCCTCTTCAGTCCTGGGAGATTTACAGAGCTGCTGACTACCAGGCATGAAAACCAATCTCTTTCTCCATTTCTATCCTTCCCTATATCTCGCCACCACTCTCTCCGTGTCTTCCTTTTGCTTTCTATCTATCTATCTAACTCTATTATCTTAAGCCATTTCTTTCACCTCTGACAGATTTGGAGAACGGCGTCTATCTATGCAACCAATCAGCTCGTGCCGCTGCCGGGTAGTACGGCGGAATGCAGGTGACACGTCTGTCTCAGACGAGGACGTAAATTGCCGCGGTCTATGACAAGCGTTCCGCCTCCCGTCCTCTCCTCCCAACAGGATGAGGAACGGAATGCGCACACGTCTAAATGTCGCAATTATAACATCACAAAGGGTGGCACCGTAGGCTAATTGTGCTCTCAAAATAGTAATGGCTTTATTATCACAACTATTTTGGTGAGTGTAATGATCGTTAGGAGGCATTATGTTAATGCAATTAAGCGCTAGCATTATTGTTCCAGACCTCTCTAATTGGGGGGATCTCAGAGGGCACCCTGTTTAAATATACTCAATGATACATTTACACGGCCCTACGGTGAAAAGGCAAGGGGAATGAAGAGTTTAAAGATTAATATGCTTACAATAAAAACAAACAATAAAAAATAAACTATACAAACACTGGCACAACCAAACTCCCGTTTTCTCTTGCAGCAAGGTCGTCCGCCCGTTACTGACTTTAAAGGCACACTACAAAATATTTTGAATTGTTTTTTAATATAATAGATCATAGAATAAAACTTATTTGTAAATTTGTATCATATAAACATCAAGACAAGCAAATAAGTCAAACATTTAGAAAGATATTCAGTTAGACAGATTTTACATAAATACATTTTTAAAATTTAAAATGCATTTCTGAAGGATCACGTGACACTGAAGAATGCTAATGGCTACCGCAACTTCAGCTTTGTCATCAAAATTAAATTTCATTGATATATTTAATAGCCATAAAAATATGAAAACAATAATTTTAAATTTTAATAATACTTGACTTGTTTTATTATTATATTTATATTATTTAATTTTTTTTTTTTTTTAAATGCGACTTTTACTGAGCATAAAAGACCACAAGATCAAAATATATATATATATATATATATATATATATATATATATATATATATATATATATATATATATAAATAAACTTTTTCCAATTCAGATTAAATAAAAATATGAATAAATAAATTAGCTAATTATTAATTGTTGTACATTGGGCTAGGCTTCCAACAAGTTGTAAATTCCTCCAAACAGGCATGTGTCACATGCTGTAATGACATGCAAATGTTATTTAAATTGCCATCCAATCGACTGTAGTGAGCCTGTGAGAGTGACCTTAGACTTTAGAAGAGCTGGGCGAGAGAAATGGCTGTTGGCAGGGGTTGCCCTTTTGCTGCACATCTGAGACCATTTGTGTGGTGTGTCTTATGATGGTTAATATGAAGATTTGGGTAAAACCTTGAGTGCTTGTTGAAGATCAGCACAAAGGGCAATTTCACCATCTAAAAGCCATGGAGAGGCCTGTACTGTGACCTCTCACCATGATCTCTCGCCTTTCTGTCATCGCACAGGCATGCGCTCTACCCCGGGTTAATCAGATATGTTCATGTTTTCCATTCATATTTCATGGCTCATCAAATTCAAATGAATTCCACAAAAAAAAAAAACCTGCAACTTTCCATGGAGGTGTAATGTTCTCATGCTGGTGCCTTGTTAGAGTTTTTTTATTTATTTATTTATATCGTGTTTGTTTGTCTATTTTTACGCCACAGGACGAGACGGGGCGTGATTACCAACATGCCAGCAGCACGATGAACAAATTTAGACCGGAGTGAGAATACCATCACAAAAGGCTCTGTACAAACACACACATTCAGGGAAATACACACTTGGGCTGGGATGTCGAAGCTAACTGCTTTTTGAAGTTATTTTTAGCTTCTCTCTCTCACTGCGTCCACTTTCTGTCAGTGGAGCGGTCCATTGGGGCAGCACTGCACAGACAAAAAGAGAGATGGAAGGAGGTTGGGGGGTGTGAGAGAGAGAGAGAGAGAGAGAGAGAGAGAAAGAAAAAAAACTGTGAAACTGTGTTGATGGCTGATGTTCTAAACAGGAAACCTCGGTTGACCTATGGGTGTATTGCTAAGACCATTCCTGACCCTTAGATTTTAAACTGCATTTTGAAAATTAAACTTCAAAATAAATATGTAGTTTTCTGTGCTGCATTGATATACAAGTAGTTCGGACAGCTTTTCTAAACATACAGAACATTTGCATACAGTGTAGGCTATAACATACTATATATTTTAGTGATAGTAAGAGTTGTATGGTGTTATGCTATCCTGAACATAACCCATAAATGTTGAGAAGTATGTTCAATGTAGTATGAATGTGTAATATAAGTGTGATCTGGATACTTTATATTCACCATATAGTTATATAGTTACCAGCAACAGCTGCAAATTTACAAATCCTTTACCATGGATTCATGGGATTGTCAAGTATCCATTAGATGCTCAGAACTCAGTACTTTTCTTCTACTATTTTGTGAGTACTGACAATTTAGACATAAATGGTTTTGGTAGGGAAGCATGTAATTTTGTATGCAACCATTCTCATTCTATAGGCATTTGATTAGATAAAAATCACAATCTGGTAAAAGTGAATTTTAACAGTACTAAAAGTCACAAAACTCTCGTTCTGATACCATTGGATCTTTAAGTGCCTGCTTTCTCTGGGGCAGCAGCCAATCATATGACAGGGTGGCAGATGGACAGCTGGGAGGGCAAATGTGGAGCTGGCTTCATTGCGTATTGGTCTTTTATGGGATGATAAGGTCAAGCGCCTTTTTCTCTTCTTTTTTCCCCTCAAGTCTGCCACTGTACTGAGGTTTTCTGTGATCACGCACACACACAAAAAATGTACCACAGGCTTGTGAGAGTCAATATGTTATTCAGTTTTTTTCTCAATCTGCTATAATTACAATACAGCCCCCTGGTCAGAGCTGACATGGTGCCAAAATCCCCCACCGGCCGAAGAATGAGTCACAGAGAGATAAATATTACAGCAGAATGTGTGTGTATGTGTGATTGTTTATGTGTTGGAGGTGAGAGAGAGGCTATGAATACCGCTCTCCGGGACAGTTCACACTGTTACTATCAGCAGGTATTCTCTCATCCTTCCAACGTCTAAATGAATATGCAGATTTTAAGGAGAAAAGGGCAAATAAATAAAAGTATAAATCCGGCATTCGTTTGCGTGAACTGAGAGGTTTCCTGCAATCGTACAGACAGCGACTTTTGACCCCCGCCTTTCTATAGCGGAGGATGATAGATTTAGCCTTCTGTCCTGCTGCTGCTGGCCCATCAACGCCAGCTGAAATGAGAAAATTGAAGTGGGCCTATGTTATTGCCTCTGACCCTCTAGAGGCTGAGGCATCGTGGGGTGGATAGACTGAGGGAGGGAGAGTGAGATGTGGTTGTGGAGGAGGTAAATAATGGCACAACATTGTTACTCACTTCCGTTGACTTCAGAAACAACCGTTCTAAGGAAAGAAAAAAACAGTGTCAAGAGCCTGAAAACTTCCAACGGCCCCCGACAGCACTGCTGTGTCGGCAGGAAGTGATGTCACAGGTCAGTGTTTTTAATTCGGAACGTTCCCAGAGGTACAGCGACCCCTCGGCCCTGCCGGATCAGCAGCGGTGATGGAGGGAGGCTGAGCGCGAGTGGCACGCCATCTCTGTGGAATATCAATCTGCTGCGTATAACCATCTCACCCCTCAGCTAACGACCTTATTAATTAATCAGCACCAAACTGACTCGCTTATTTCTCCCCCTCTCGCCTGCTTGTCTTTAACCCCTCCTCGTCCTTCGCGTTTTGTAGATGTGAGGTGAGCTCTACCCCATCTGTGGCTGCAGTACAGCTTGGCAGTGTGAGTTTTTGATTGAGGGGCTGTATAAAAGCAATCTTCTAGACCTGGGGAGGGAGAGAGAGAGAGAGAGAGAGAGAGAGAGAGAGAGAGAGAGAGAGAGAGAGAGAGAGAGCGGGTGGGCGACACTCATCTTCCTGCACATTGCACGTCTGGCTGCTTGCCTGCCGGGGCCTGCGTTTCACATAGCACATAGTTTATTATGGCGGCTGCTATCGGGTTCGCAGGCCAGTATCTGCTTGGGATGAAAACAAGAACTAAGAAAAACCCCATTCAGGGGCATCTGGTGTCTCTGACAGACATACAAACCAAGACAGAGGAGAGCGAGGGAGGGAGACGTGAAAATGGATAATAAGCTCGCCTCCGACACCTGGAAAATGCGGCGGAGTATTCGATGGCTTTTTGTAGCGCTTCTGCGTGGCAATGCATCACACCAGGTGCGATGGGAACGACCGCTCTGTTTGCTGAATGCATGATAGCGTTAATGTGCAGGCTAACCTTTGGAAAGTCACACGGAACCGAAAACGATGGCGTTTCCTGCACTTGAGCGATTAAACGCTGATAAGCATGGAAAACACCACGCCTGCCATTGATTCATGCAAAACAAATCAATATATGCAAAACATGCAAGGAACTGTATAGAAATCACCCTTCCTTTCACCCAAAATATACTTATATATTATAGAATATTTATATCTCTTGACATATGATCTGTAAGGAGAGGCTTACGGGTTTTGCATTTATACTAAAGAATGTTCTTGGAAATATCATATGATGCATAAATTCTAAGCATAGCATCAGTTCTGCATGGGCTGTTCTCGTTTCTGGAGGAATTGAATGCTTGGCAAACAGCAGGGGACCGAGGGATTTAAAGTCTGCATACTGCTGTTTGAGGGCTTTGTTTAAATGAAATACTTTAGAATGGCTAAAAGCTGTTCTTTAACTACAAAGCATAAGTCTAAGGAGCAAGAATGAATCACTGGGTCTCTTAAAACATCCCAGTTGTTTGTTTTTACAGTTGAACAGTCAGGTACCAGTGTGAAATACAACAAAATAATGGCAGTTGAACAATCTATAATTAAACACAACAGGTTTAAATACTTACAAACATTTTCAAAAACAAAATGTGAATACAATTCAGGAGAAGTCACAGAAATATGTATGGCTGGCATGTCTCATTTCACCTGCCGCTAACAGGTGTGACAGTTCAATTTGGACCCTACATACTCATAATCAACTTTATTTGTGTCCATTAGTTAATTGACTAGGAACATTCTCAAAAGTGACTGTGAGCAGACTGCCCTGAGAGCTTCACATTTACTCAAGAACAAATTCAATGTTAGAGTCTAATATTGATTTATCTATAAAAGGAAAGGCAGGCCCGAGGTTGGATTACCTTCATCATATTACTACAGTAAGAGTTGCACATGGGATCTCTAATGGTGTCTTACTAACACACGCTGCAGGAAGGTCAGAGATGAGAGCTAGGATAAGCAAGAGAAACACACACTAATGTCTTTAGCTTACAGACTAGTGTTTCATCCAGCCTGCTCCGAGCACAAAGTTAGAAATGGTCAATTCAATCAAAGGGTGGATGATTACAGTATCCGAAATTTCTATATTATAGAGGCTTCATAGAGAGCAATACCATATCTGTTATCTATTATATTCTAACACAAGCCTTTATACAGTATCTCAGCTCTGTATCGCATGTAAAGCGTTCTGAAACAACAGTAGTAGGTGTACTATACAAAGAATATTGAGCATGTAAACTATAAGACTAATAAATGTTAAAACAAATACTTTTTCATGTTCATGACACTCTGGATTTTGAGATTGGAAATTATTCTATCCAAGCATGAACTACGAACTACTACTGTGTGCATGTGTGTGTGAAAGAGAGAGAGACAGAAAAGAGAAAGAGCAAGAAGAGAAAATTAGAGGTAATTCAAATGCAGAGGAAAACCCATAAAGATGATCGACTGAATATTATTTCATGAGGTCAAATTAGATTAATTAATCTAGAACTTGCTGCAGACCTGATAAAACAGGAGGAACATTAGTATGTACTCAAGCAAGCTGGCTTGGAGAAAAGAAAAGATAAGAAGAAAAAAGGAAAAGGAAAGGAAAGGAAAGGCGACAGAAAAGAACATGAAAAGAAAGAAAAACAATGGGCATTATCAAAAGGAATGCTGATGTGTGAGTTGCCATAGTGACTGGAGAAGGTGTGCCAGTCATGGCCATAATCAGAGCCATCGCTAAGTGTAGCTGTCATCAGAACAGCGCCAAAGAGAAAGAACCACCGGCACAGACATCTCTCTGACTGCTAAAGAGGATGGATGGGAAACGTACTGCCTCTAAATACAGCTGCAAACATTCAATCTTCGCCAGCCATGAGAAAATATGCTTTTTGGTGCCAAGGACTATCACCTTAATGTGCTGAGAGAGAAAATGTTTATTTGTTGATTTATTTATTGAAAGATTTACATTGTCAAACTGAATCTGACTCCAAACTGGAGGCGTACTGAAGATTTTGCCATGTCTAGCATCAGGAAGGTGAGATGTCAGTATCGGATGTGAATGGAACCCGGGGTGTTGAGGCTGAGTTTGTAGGATCAGATTTATATGATGGGAATCATTCAATATCAGCCTAAAAGGGATTACAGCACAGCTGACTGCTCATTTCCTTCACACTGCCTGTATAAGTACCTATAGTCCTGAATTGTAACTGCTGAGCAGTATGTGCTGAGTGCATGCATGTATATTCAATCATTTTCTGTTAGTTCGGATTGGAACATTGTATTGGAGTTTTTTGCAGATCATCTAGGATTTGGCTTTATTAAAGGAATATTCTGGCTTCAACACAAGTTAAGTTCACTTGACAGTAACCAAAATAGTTCAAAAATCAAGTTTGAGGCACTTACGGTGAAAAAAATGGGGCCATTTTTTTGAAGTTTTAAAGGCAGAAATGTAAAGCTTAACACTCAACAGTCATATTTAAAGTTGTTTTAGGGTTTTGTTCTAAAAGTCTGTTGTAATAGTTGTAAAAATTAATAGAACATCACACAGAAAAAGTCACACAGTACAGTCATGATATGCATATTGTTTACATCGAGTGGCTATATGATTAAAATAATATCTACATTTATTTGAATGTTAACATGTTTACAACAAATGCAAATTAATGTTTGTGCTCTCTAACATTATGCCTGACTGAGCTTAACCTGAATCAAACCTAGAATATCGTTTTAGGATCTAAATCCAAAATGAGTGTGAACAGTACAGTACTTCATTTTCCAGAATTTTTCACTGGTACATGATCTTTCGTGATTCAAGTTAAGAAACAAATGCTTAAACTATTGTACTTGTACCATTTTTTATTGTGGTTTCATCTGGAAAACAAAATCATTGTATAATATGCATGTCGCTTTAAATCTAAATTTAAATGATTATGTGGATAACAAACAGCTATCAAGATATTGCTTTTCTTAATGTCAATTCAGAAGCTGCGGTTCCATTGTTTACCTTCGTAAACTGCCAAATGCTTTTCTTTAGCAACACATTCCACTGTGGCATCTTATTTAGACTTTGCATTTCATAGCCATCCAATTGCAGCATCCAAAGAAGCCTGCAATTCCACACTTGATTCGTAAATTCAATACTTAATTAAATGAGCCAGATAAAATCATAAATACATTAGGAAAATAAATCACATCAATTTAAGTTAGCATTTCAAGGTCTGGTGTTTTTTTATTCTCTTCTGTTCCCAAAAAACCTATTTAATTGTAAATGTAGCTTACTGTTTTCAAGGTTGTGGGTAATATGTCTTCAAATCCCCTGCATACTCTATAGCGTCCATCCAAAATTTGTCTCGCCATTATCTCTCAATGCTGTTAATGCTCTGATGGCAAACCTGGGCTCACTTAAACCCAGACTCACCTGAGGAAGCTTTATTTATGCTGGGAAAAAGCTATGGGATATGAAACTATGAATGCTCTGTTAGAGAATAAGAGCTCCTTTGGATAACTCATTTTTTAGGAAACCAGTTGCCTCGCTCCATTTCAACCAATAGTTAGGAATACTATGAACTTATTGTACTTACTTAGCACATCACTGAATTGATTAAAACCACTAAAATGAAAAACCTTCCATTAGTCTGATTCATCTCTTCATATAACTGTTTTCTATTAAGTGCAATGAACTTTCAGTAACATTTAAGTGAAATGAACTTGTTTCATTTAGTACATTTAGTACAGTGATCAGAGCATACATGAATGGGAGCTTCAAAGAACTGGATGAACATATTTATTCACATATACTCAGTGATTCACCACACAAAGTGGGTTGCAGATCTGAAGAACAATGCTAAATGAAAATAATTAAAGAACCACTAACCACATAATCGTGCAGTTAGGATTGAAGTGCCAATGAAATTCACAGACCGCATTGACAGCCCTGATTAGAATCACAAAATAAACAGACTTATTAACATTTAAAAGGGAGGAGAAAATGCTTCCTGTTTCTTTAGTGCTTCTCAAATATGCATAGATGGTTTACTAAGGAAATAGAGAATGGAAAGTACTTTGCGTAGCACCAGCCATTAAGAATAAACGCTACTGCATCACAAAGGGCCACATTCCAAGTAAATGGAAAAATAGAAAACATAATTTCTAGAGATTTGGTACATCGACCCTCTCATGAAAAGAAACATCTTCCAGCTCGCTCAAATCCGAGAGGGTGGAAGAGATACACGCTTCTGTTGTTCCAAGAGTTCTCCAGAGTTTGGGTCAAGGTGATCCATTGGTCAATGGAGCTGAAGAGCAGCGTGAAACGGGACCATGAGGTGTGTTTCGAGAAGAGCGACTTCACCTTTGAGAGGGACGAACAAAAGCGGAGAGCGAGGGGGGCCGCGGTGATGGACTTTAGCTTGATTAAATGGTCAGTGAGTCGGAAAACAACCCTGATGTGATCTGTGACCTCAGGCCAAAATCTTTTTACGGAAAAGATTAAATGAAAACACCTTCAAAAGGAGCCACGGGGACAAAGTCAAGTTAGCTTCTCTGAAGAGGGAAAACAGAAAAAGAGTGATGTTCTAGAACTCGCATTAACATTGTGCACATACTGACTGTAAGCCGCCGCTGTGGACCATCTCTTTTCTATACCAAACAACAGGTTCTCTGGCCAATGGACTGTATGATTCACAACACATTTTTAACCTTGCTATATGTTTTTTTGGGTCCTTATTGTGCAACATTATGCACAGGAGCAAGCAAAAAGTCAAAGATACATACACATGTAGATTACAATCTGCTCTCGGACTATCACTGAGGACATCTCATCAAGGTTGCTGTCAGACAGAAAATATAAGCAGTGTATTTCCCACAGACAAAGAGAGAACGGAGTGAATTTATCATCAGAGGAATTTTCGGCAGCTGCAGCAATTCATTTACTAATGCAAGAGTAGCAACAATCTCATTTAGTAAATCAGATTCATGAAGCCACATACTGAAAACTCATTCATATCTGCTCTGATATGAATACAGCAAAGAACCTCTCCGACAGATTTTGCAAGACGGAAGACTTTAAATATATTTATTGGCCCTATGAAATCAAAATATGGTTAAGAATAACCTTTAAAAGCTTAACACATTTTTCAGGTTATGAGGCTAAAGGCTAATATGTTCTGCATGAATATTCTAAGAGGCTATAAGTGTTAATTCACTTAGGTAGTTGACAAATAAAATTGGATTGTGTCCTATGGCGTGACATAGCAAAAATGTAAAAATAAAAATAATAATAATAATAAATAAAAATGGTATATTCATTCTTAGAATTATAAACAGCATGAAAGAAATGTATCTTTAATGTTAGAGGTTAATTGTTTTTATGTTTTTGCTGTCAAACCATAGGACACATGGATATGTCAACTACCCAAATATTTATTAATGACTTACTATATAAAACAGGAAATTGTCAATTCAACCTTATTTTTTTTCTTCTGTTGGCCCGAAATGACCTACTCTCTGCATGCTGTATTTTGTAGTGAGAGACAATTGCAAAAACAAGTCACTTCTGTGCTAGTGTGACTTAGTAGGAAGAAGTATTCTTGATCTGTAAATAGCACATAACACCTATTTCAGACACATGCAAAAATGTGCTTTGTTCTGTGGGACTCTTACTTTTGCAATTCAACACCATTTTAATCAGTGACAATCCAATCACAGTCATTCTTATAGCAATCAGAGAGAGAATGCACAGAAGCGTGAGACAGAGAGAGAGAAATGGTAGGGCTACAGACTTTCATATCTTCCAAGCGGCAGGAACTCAAATCATGTCTCTATGAAGTCTTGATTAAAACGACTTTACAGAGTCAACTGCCCTGTGCGCACAAAACACATAATTTAGTGTTACAATTTAAGTGAAGAACATCTTGCAGAGATGTCAAAGCTTTGTCAAGGGATTATAGCGAAAAGTGTTGACTCTCAGAATAAAGTATTCTTATCAGTCACATTCAAACCAGAGCAAACTTAAGTTGAGTTCTGAATATATGAGTGCAGACTTGAAGAATACAGACAAATAATGAAATAAATAAGTTTCATATAGATGGGTGGACTCACACATGGGGTGTTTGCATGTCTCTCAGTCTCTCTCTGGACCAAAAATCTGTCATGAATTTTCAAACCAGTCCAATTCATCAAAGTGACATATTTTGTGATTCATCTTCCAGAAAAACATGAGATTCTAAAAATAACAAATAAATTAAAATGAAAAAAGAAATATGAATTTAAATTTTTGGAATAATTGTAACTTTTATTTTTGGAATTGTATGGTTTAGTAAGGGCATTTTTAAGGCGTTATAAAAAAAAAACCTTATAATGTCTCATAACATTGCATGATTATTCATAAAAACTATTACAATACATTATAATATTTACATATAACACACTATGAACAACATATTAAATCTAAATTATATATAAAAAAATGTTCAAAGCAAATGTGTCATATTATACATTCATCTGATCTGATATCTGATCTTATGGCTGTTTGAACAAAAATTGTTTATTGTTATTATTATTATTATTATTATTATTACTTATAAGTGGCATTTGTCTGCTTTAAATAAAGTAACATAAGTAAAATAGCGAGATATAAGTATTGTAACTTAAGTAATATTATAACACATTAAAAATGTTCTTATGAATACTCATGAGATTATACAACATATTACAAAGTTATTTATAATCCATTATGCATTTATTATAATGCCTTAAGAATACCCTTATAATGTATTATAAATACTGACTTCATAAAATGTTAGCCTTGATTATTTTATGGTAAGTAGCATAAACCAACCCTTAAATAACTATTCAATAACTATAAAGCACTATATAAACTATATTACAGTTATTTCAATATTATAACTATATTATGGTGATATTTTAGTGTCCTAAAGCAATCCTTAAAATAAACAACTTAGGTGTTTCAAACCAAAAAAAAAATTATAATTTCAGAGGTTTACATTTTGATGAAAGTTACAAAGACAAAGCCATTTTTTCTTTAAGTATAATGTTAACTGATGAATTATGCAACAGGAATGCTCAAGAAAATAAACAGCTTATAGCCAACAATATAAAATGAGACACTTCTGGGCCAAAAGGAAAACAAACAGCCCACACAAGCTACGGCCACCCTCATCCTCACCTTTCTAAACGGCCACACCACATGGGAAATCGTCCTGCTACACAGGCCCGAGATAAAAGCACAATTATTCCAATGTTACACCACCTTGCTCTTCCTCTCAAAGTCTGCTTCCTTTCCTAGTGTGAGGAGGAGAAAGGTGACTTTCATAGAACAGCGGAGAAGCTGACTCAGACAGTCCTGAGCCCCAGCAGGCCACAGGGGCGGCTTTCTCTCTCTACCCCAGTCTGAGCTCACCGTGTCTGGGTATTTTTATAAGACGGCTGCCTGTGGTCCGTAATGGGCTGCAGCCAGATATCATTAGGTGTGTGAGTCAGGGCAGACTGATCTACTCCTGCTGTATTGAGCTGGATAAATATAATCCATCTCTTCTATCCATTAGTTATTTATACCAGAGACCTTAATGCATTCTTTTTTTGGAGCACATTTAGCTTGCAGTGCCAGATCTGTATCTGCAGTGGTGTGTCCGGCCGGGTTCAAAAACCACCCGCCCCTGCAGGCGAGATGTACATCTACTAGTTATCAGATACGACAGCTGGTTTATTGGTCGCGAAAGCTTTCATTGGCCAAATGAGGCGATCAGTAGCGTTAAGGAAAATGAGACTGCGGCAGTTATGCACAGAAGCCGTATCTTTTGGGATGGAGGTGTTTTGATGGAATGTGCCGTGAAGGTGAAAAGTTTTACCTCTGAAAAAAGAAAGGAGGTGATGCTTGGCGTTATTTGGAGAAGGAGAGAGACAGCGTGTTTCAAGGTCTCAGCTGACTCTTTCCCAGCAATAGGCCCGAATCTAAAACTGTGCCCCACAGTTCCACCACGAAAAAAATAATAGTTCTAAGTTATGAGATCAACTGCATCTCAATCTGGCAAGAGTCTGAGTAATGACTTTGGAAAATTCTGCATTCTTAAATATATTAAAATATAAAACAGTTATTATGATATAGTTAAAATGTTACTGTTATGACTGTTTTTTTAAAAATGAATTCCATAGACCTTCAAAAAATATAAAAAAAATCTTACGACATGAACAATTCCATTCACTATGACTTCATCCAAGAGTTACTTCATGATCATTTAACCATTTCGTTTGAGTAAATCTATCCTTCATATCATGTACGCACACAACTGTAACGGTTACTATTGTTTAGTAGAATGTATATATGTTTTATGCCCTAAAGATGTAAATGCACAACACTTTCTGAGGGAAAAAAGCTATTGCCAGAAAAATAACAAAATTTTTATCTAGGGGAAACACTCAGTTAACAGTCAGTTATGTTTTCACAATAGGACAAAACATTTGATATGTGGAAAGGCCAGTGTCTATGATATAATTTGAAATATTCCAATATCAATAATACTGATAAAAAAAATTAAATAAAAACCCATAACTATGATTGTTAATAAACTTTAGATACTTAGCAATCCCAGATAATGAAAGTGCTTTTTTTGTCACTTGTAATTGTCTTTTCTTCCTTTATTACATTATATTTGATTGTTTTGAAGCTATATTTAGGCCTTTGAATTCATAACAATAATTAATTATATATTAATAAAATAATAATATAACATTTAACATCATTATTTGAAAAAGTAAAAATATATTATAAAAAGTATATAATCAAATAAAAATGCTAAAAATAAATTTGATATAATTGTGATGCACTGTGATGTCAAACTGAATCGTATCGTTGACATGATAAACGTAATCGTAACTGTCATAAGTGGGTTTATGAGAGAGTGGTGCTCCAGTGGAAGAAGTGGAATGTAGGCATAGCGTAAGCTCCAGTGAAAACTGATAAGGAGAGCAAAAATAATACTGGTCATGAATTAGAAGAACAAAATGAGGATTTGTTAGGAAAAATGTCAAAGGATTTCGATATAAGCCAAGGAGAGACTGCTTTTCCTTTGCTGTAAACAAAACTTGTTTCTCTGGAAGCTAGCATATTCTCACCAAAGCTTACGCTACACCTACGTCATCCGCTGGAAATCCACTCCCAGGAACACACGGATGACAGCGAAAGCTGGAGATTGAGGTTTAAAAAGTTGTAGATATGGATGTTTTTTTTAAATACAGAAATGCATAACTTCACCTAAGAAGGCTGTTATCATCAGCCACGTGGAGCACTTTTTATGATGGATCAACAATTTTTTGAGCTTCAAAATCTCAACCCCCCCAATCACTCATAAAGCTTAGAAGAAAGAACATTTTTAATATATAACTCCTACTTGCATTTCTGTGAAAGGGGCAGTCATGGCTGATGCTTAGACAGTCTGAATTGTAACCCAAAGGTCGCGGGTTCAAGTCTAGCAAGAATTATCGGGGCCCTTGAGCAAGGCACCAAACCCTCAACTGCTCCCCAGGTGCTGCAGCAATATTGCTGCCCACTGCTCTATTTATGTATAAATCATATAGCAGCATAGCCAGTTATGCCATCACTCAATTCCCAAGTCATCAAACACGCAGGTTGGGTTTTGGCAGAGCACGAGTTCCATTTTTGTGGAAAAGGGGTTCGAGAGGCCTCAGGACATTCAAGTGGACTAGTTTTGTATTTCTGGATGTTTTCGAGACTTTCAGATAAGTATGATGCCCTGCTTGGAGTCACCTAGTGTCATCATCTGTCAGTGCAGAGGAGTGTGTGCATTTTTGAAGGGTCACTCTCTTTCCTCATTCCATCTCTCTCTCTCGAGCTCTCGCTCTCACTGGATTTGACAGGTAAAGGAAACGAGGCACCAGAGCATGACAGCTAACAATGACCCTCTTCTCCCATTACACACACACATACACACCCATTCAACCCTTTGGTGGTCAAACCCTCTTTCTTCATCTAGAGCAAACACTTAAGGCCAGTTTAATAGGTCTACAGGCAGCCTTCTGCCCAATCGCAGCTCACAGGCTCATAAGAATGTGGGTAGGGAGATGTGTACTTCCAGCGCTTGATTAAATGTGTGTGTGTGTGTGTGTGTGTGTGTTTCAGCACCTGCTGTCAGGAGTGGATGTGATGCTGACAGGTCAGTAATGTAGGATTAGGCTGGAGGGATTTCTGCTTGCTGCTGCTCTGTGGAGATGTCCTTGGAAAGGACGCAGTCCACTGCGGAGTGACTTCGCTACTTCTACTTCCACAATGCGTTTAATAGAGCGAATAGTACGGAGGCAGGATGTTTGCGTCGCATCTCCGACTCGGGATTCTTTACCTGTGCTATTATCTAAAAGGCCTCTTTCAGCGGCAGTCAAAGAAACACTTCCCCTAACAAACGTGTTGTACGTCCTTAAGTCGCAAATGAAAGGAAAAAGAGAGGGAGAGTGTGGGCGAAAGAGAAGAGAAACGGCTCGTTTTATTTTTTATGCGTCTCCGTTGATGCAAAGACTCGCCGGGACACAAAGGAAGCCATTACTGCTTACCATTTGTTGAATTCTCTGGTGCCAGAAAACTGACAGGTCCATTTCTCTCGCCGTTCAGAAAGAAAGCGCGAGAGACAGGCATCGCATAGGACACCTAATTACCTCACATTGTGAGGGACAATACAGCCGGCGATAAGCCACCCTACTTAGGAGAGGGCCGTGTGTGAGCGTATGTGCGTGGGAGGACACGTGTGCGCCGGACAGACGTGAACTGCATGATCTCTGCATCCGTCTCGGTCCGAACAGCAGACAGCGATGAAAGTCGCTCAAATGACTAATGTCTTCAGTGGTGAAAAATTAATGATTTTTCTAGCCAGGGTTAATGGACATGTCAAACACAGAAAATGAGTTGTTTGAAAGTAAATTACTGTAATCTATATTTAGGCAACTCGGTTAGCCTCATCAAGAGAGCTTCAACAACACCAGCGAGACTCTGCTAACCCGACGCTCTCTCCCTCTCGCAAACACGCTGAGCTTCTTCTACCTTCTGACTCCCGAAGAGACACCGATAGCGAACTGCGAAGGAGATTCGTACATCCAGACATCGTCCAGCCGTTGGAGAAGAGGATCAGGTGATTTTTCGTAAGAACACACTGAACAATTCATGAGAGCAGTGCAGAATGGGACGGTTCACGCCCGTCCTGAGGAGGAGTACTCGGACAACAAAAGCTTGATAAATGTGTTTTTTGGTGGCTTTGTTTATGTCCTGAAGTCTTGAAATATGAGGTTACAAAACACATTCTGGAAGAAAAAAGCTTAGAGAAGGGGATGAAGATGCAAAAAGCAGCTATCAGAGATTCCATAGGGGGAGCTATTGATGTGCACAAATGCCATTGCAGCACTAAAAGCCTTTGTGTGTGTGTGTGTATGTGTGTGTGTGTGTGTGTGACCTATCCCAGTTCAGACATCGGACTGGAGAGAAGGCAGGTTTCTGTGAAGAATGATTCAGACTATTTTAAGCAAACACAAAAAGCTACTCTGTGCTAATAAGATCTGTTATCCCAAAATGGGCTCACCCAACACATTGAAAATAACAATGAACAACACAATTTGCCATCTGTCTCTTAAATTGATATTTAAATAGCAATGGATTTTCAATATTATGTCAAGCACTATAAAATAGCTAGTAAAGCTATTTTTGTTTATTTTGTTTGTTTTACTGCTACAGACCAGTATGACTGCACAATTAATCAGCTACTGTCAATGAAAGAAAAGCTTAAAGGGCTCCTGTGGTTTTCTGCCATTAATAAAAGTTTCAAGTATAATGTTTGAAAAAAATAAGTCGTAAATATTTGTATTGTAATTTTCAAATTGTACTGCAAAAAAGACAAAAAAACAAAAGAACAACACACATATATACATATTTATGCTTATTATTAGCACATTTTTATTGTACTAAGAAGTATTTCAAAAACAATTAATATTTCATAATTTTTATTTGAAATAACAGATAACTCAGTTTTATGAATTTTCATAAATCACACGTTGTGTTATGTTTTATATTTTTATAATGTTAGTTAGCTGTATTTTTAATCAATACAATTTTACAGCAGTTTGACTGATATTAATTGGAATGCAGGATGAAAAAAAAACATGGTTTTTAAACATTTGTAAAAATTAGTTTTTGCATATGAGCTCTTTATTTTTGTATAGTAAAAACAACAAGAATACATTATTATTGTTATTATTATTGAATACTTGATTATTTAAAATGATTTCTTCCTGCTAATATTTAATGTTAATGTTACTGTTTTGTTCATTATTTTTAAACAATTTTTAAACCAACTATAACTATTATTATTTGTATTAATATAGATAAAGATATTAAGATAAATATATCACAAATCTATATTTTATTATTGCTGAAATTGTGCCCTGCAAACAAAAACACTCTCTTTTTATCGCTAAAATAAATAAGCAATTCTACAGAACAGGTACATATTTTAAAACAAATATAAAAAATATTAAATAATCAAATCTCATTTCAGATCGAATGCATCAACGGTAACTAAGGAAAATGTAAAAGTCCACATGGCACAAACTCCAAATCCCTTTTTTTGTCTGCAATGTTTACATTTCTACAGAAATCATGTTTCTCCCAATCCTCTCTCACTTTGTCTCATTTTCTTCCACATTCACATGCCCTGTTCTTATCTCTCTATCCATACCGCATAAGGGCGAAACCCCGAGCCTGCCCACCACATACGACCAGGCACAGAGATAACAGGTGTGTGTTTGTGAGTGGGGCGCCTCTGTGACTGACAGACTGCAAACACAAAGATATGTACCTTGGGCAGGCGTTTGCTGCGGGCTCAGATTGTGTACTATTAGCTGGTGTGGTAAGTGAGTTTGACGGCAGCGAGATTGGAACAGGAGGGCTGTGCCAGAGATTCAGAGGCCAACAGCAGCCAACACAATACACACACAGCACACTGAGGGCCCCATGGCACAGAGGGCAGAGCAGCAAAGCAATATGCCAGCATGTGTGAACCAGTGCAGGCGAGAGAGACGAAAAAACAGACTAGAAGAAATGGCACAAGATAAACAGAGGTGAGCTAGCATGAGACTGGAACCAACAACAACAAAAGAAAAAAAAAACATGAAAAGAAAAAAAAAAAAAAGAGGAAATGAAGAGGTGGCATGAGACCAGATCAGATGTAAAAAGACAAGATCAGAGGCCTTATGTATAAACAATAAACACTTCATATGCAATAAATATGTATTCACGTCAGATATTTTAAACACTACATTTTTTTTGACAATTTAAATATCTGTAAATGATGAATTTATATGCACGACCATTTAAATGATTGGGTTTAGTAAGATATTTTTGTAACACTTTACAATAAGGTTCATTTGTGGTTAACAGCATTAGCAAAAAACCCCTCCGAGGATCGCCACCTTAACGTGGTGGAGGGGTTTGAGTGCCTGAATGACCCTAGGAGCTAGGTTGTCCGGGGCTATATGCCCCTGGTAGGGTCTCCCATGGCAAACAGGTCCTAGGTGACAAGCCAGACAAAGAGCGGTCCATGACACCCTTATGGAAAAGACCTGGAATGGAGTCGCGACGTCGCCCGGTATGGCGCAGCCGGGGCCCCGCCATGGAGCCAGGCCTGGGGCCGGGCCGGCATGCGCGGCGCCTGGTGGCGGGTCTTGCCCCACGGGACCCGGCCGGGCTCAGCCCGAAACAGCGGCGTGGGGCCATCCCCCCGTGGGCCCACCACCTGCAGGAGGGACCGTAAGGGGCCGGTGCCTTGTGGTTTGGGTAGCAGTCGAAGGCGGGACCTCGACAACCCAACCCCTGGACTCAGAATCTAGTTTTAGGGACATGGAACGTCACCTCTCTGGGGGAAGGAGCCTGAGTTGTTGCGTGAGGTTGAGAGATACCGGCTAGAGATAGTCGGGCTCACCTCCACGCACTGCTTGGACTCTGGAACCCATCTTCTCGAAAGGGGCTGGACTCTTCACTACTCTGGTGTTGCCCGCAGTGAGAGGCGGCAGGCTGGTGTGGGCTTGCTCATAGCTCCCCAGCTTAGCCGCCATGTGTTGGAGTTTAACCCGGTGGACAAGAGGGTCGCCTCCCTGCGACTTCGGGTTGGGGGGAGGACTCTCACTGTCATTTGTGCCTACGGGCCGAATGGCAGTGTAGAGTACCCGCCTTCTTGGAGTCCTTGGGAGGGGTGCTGGAAAGTGCTCCAACCGGGACTCTATCGTCCTGCTGGGGACTTCAACGCTCACGTTGGTGATGCTAGTGACACCTGGAGGGGCGTGATTGGGAGGAACGGCCCCCCCGATCTAAACCTGAGTGGTGTTCTGTTGTTGGAATTCTGTGCTAGGCACGGTCTGTCCATAACGAACACCATGTTCAAGCATAAGGGTGTCCACCAGTACACCTGGCATCAGGACACCCTAGGGCGGAGGTCGATGATCGACTTTGTGGTTGTATCATCTGATCTCCGGCCGCATGTCTTGAACACTCGGGTGAAGAGAGGGCGGAGCTGTCAACTGATCACCACCTGGTGGTGAGTTGGATCCGTTGGCGGGGAGGAGGCCGGACAGACTTGGCAGGCCCAAACGTAACGTGAGGGTCTGTTGGGAACGTTTGGCAGAGACCCCTGTCAGGGAGATCTTCAACTCCGCCTCCGGCAGAACTTTGACCGGATCCCGAGGGAGGCTGGAGACATTGAGTCCGAATGGACTATGTTCTCTACCTCTTTGGTCGACGCAGCCGTCCGGAGCTGTGGCGTAAAGTCTCCGTGCGCGTGTCGTGGCGGCAACCCCGAACCCGATGGTGGACACCGGAAGTAAGGGATGCCGTCAAGCTGAAGAAGGAGTCCTATCGGGCATGGTTGGCCCGAGGGACCCCTGAAGCAGCTGACAGGTACCGTGGGCCAAGCGGACTGCTGCCCGGTGGTTGTGCAGGCAAAAACTCGGGTCTGGGAGGAGTTCGGGAGGCCATGGAAAATGACTATCGAACGGCCTCAAAGAGGTTCTGGCAAACCGTCCGACGCCTCAGAAAGGGAAAGCAGTGCCCTGCCAACACCGTATATAGTGCTGATGGGAACCTGCTAACCTCGACTGGGGATATTGTGGGGCGGTGGAAGGAATACTTTGAGGACCTCCTCAATCCCGTCAACACGTCTTCCACTGAGGAGCAGAGGCCGGGGATCCGGGGGACTCGACCATTACCTAGCTGAGGTCACTGAGGTGGTTGAGAAGCTCCTCTGTGGCAAGGCACCAGGGTGGACGAGATCCGCCCGGAATACCTCAGGTCTCTGGATGTTGTGGGGCTGTCTTGGCTGACACGCCTCTGCAGCATCGCGTGGGACGCGGGGAAAGTGCCTCTGGACTGGCAGACGGGGGTGGTGGTTCCTCTTTTCAAGAAGGGGGACCGGAGGGTGTGCTCCAACTATAGGGGGATCACACTTCTCAGCCTCCTGGGAAAGTCTATGCCAGGGTACTGGAGAGGAGAATCCGCCCGATAGTTGAACCTCGGCTTCAAGAGGAACAATGCGGGTTTCGCCCTGGACGTGGAACACTGGACCAGCTCTATACCCTCTCCAGGATGCTGGAGGGTTCCTGGGAGTTTGCCCAACCAGTCTACATGTGTTTTGTGGATTTGGAGAAGGCATTCGACCGGGTTCCTCGTGGTGTCCTGTGGGGGGTGCTCTGGGAATATGGGGTAAGGGGCCCTTTGCTAAGGGCTGTCCGATCCCTGTATGATCAGAGCAGGAGCTTGGTTCGCATTGCCGGCATTAAGTCAGACTTGTTTCCAGTGCATGTTGGACTCCGACAGGGCTGCCCTTTGTCACCGGTCCTGTTCATTATTTTTATGGACAGGATTTCTAGGCGCAGTCAGGGGCCGAGAGGGGGTCTGGTTTGGTGACCACAGGATAGCTTCTCTGCTTTTTGCTGATGATGTTGTTCTGTTGGCTGCATCTGGCCAAGACCTACAGTGTGTGCTGGGGCGGTTTGCAGCTGAGTGTGAAGCGGCAGGGATGAAAATCAGCACCTCCAAGTCTGAGGCCTTGGTCCTCAGTCGGACAAGGGTGGCTTGCCCCTTCAGGTTGGTGGGGAGCTCCTGCCCCAGGTGGAGGAGTTTAAGTATCTTGGGGTCTCGTTCACGAGTGAGGGAAGGATGGAACGAGAGATTGACAGGCGGATCGGTGCAGCTTCTGCAGTAATGCAGTCGCTGTACTGGTCTGTCATGGTGAAAAAAGAGCTAAGTCGCAAGGCGAAGCTCTCGATTTACCGGTCGATCTTCGTTCCTACTCTCACCTATGGTCATGAGCTTTGGGTCATGACCGAAAGAATGAGATCCCGGATACAAGCGGTCGAAATGAGTTTCCTTCGTAGGGTGGCTGGCGCTCCCTTAGAGATAGGGTGAGGAGTTCAGTCACTCGGGAGGAGCTCGGAGTAGACCCGCTGCTCCTCCACATCGAGAGAGGCCAGCTGAGGTGGCTCGGGCATCTGTTCCGGATGCCTCCCGGACGCCTCCCAAGGGAGGTGTTCCGGGCATGTCCCACCGGGAAGAGGCCCCGGGGAAGACCTAGGACACGCTGGAGAGACTATGTCTCTCGGCTGGCCTGGGAGCGCCTCGGTGTCCCCCCGGAAGAGCTGGAGGAAGTGTCTGGGGAGAGGGAAGTCTGGGCATCCCTGCTTAGACTGTTGCCCCCGCGACCCGGCCCCGGATAAGCGGAAGAAAAGAAGAAGAAGAAGAAGAAGAAGCATTAGCAAACATAAACTAAGAATGAACAATATTTCACCAGCATTTATTCATCTTAGTTAATGTTAATTTCAGCAATTACTAATGCATTGTTACAATCAGATGTTGTGTAAACAGTCAACAACTGTATTTTCATTAACTAACATTAACAAAGACTAATAAATAGTGTAATAAATACATTGATCATTGTTTGTTCACGTTAGTTAATAAGTTAACTAATGTTAACAAACTACACCTTATTGTAAAGTGTTATCGATTTCTTTTATTATGAAAAAGGTATTTTATGCTGACTAAATTTATTTGATAAAAAAACAGTAATAGAGTAAAAATATTAATATTGTAAAATATTATTACAATTTTTATTACAATTCAAAATAACTAATTAAAAAAACCCTAAATAAATTACATTCCAGCTATGGCAAAGCTTAATGTTCAGCATCATTACTCCAGTCTTCGGCATAACATGAAGTTTCAAAACTTTAAAAGAATGAATTGCTTTGGTTTTTTTGTAACAATGTAAATGCATTTATTGTCACTTTTGCTCATATTGACCCAAACTTTTTAACACTACATGACAGAGAGGGTCTTACATAAGCAAAACAGTGAGCACTGCACTACACATCATTTTGCACACAATGTTGTCGTACTTATTTTGATCAAAGAGACCTGACTGAGCATATGTCTGATATGATTTGAACATACTGTAGATACACTTAAATATCATACATGCTAACTGGGACAATGATAAAATGTTATATAGTTTGTCAAAATGTAGTTTTATTGAATTAAACCTAAAAATAATTTATATAATAATTTATATAATAATTTATATATATATATATATATATATATATATATATATATATATATATATATATATATATATATAGACGTTAGTGCTGGGCAATGATTAATTGCAAATAATTAACTTTTAATGAGTTAACAGCAGCAAAATCATAAATAAATTCAAATAAATACATAAATTAACAAAATAACAGATAAATAAGTGCCAGTGAGGTAACACACTTACAGTATAATCAAAAATATCAATTTATAAGTACTACTTGTTTAGTTTTAGTTCCTTTATTACTGTATCATTACTGTTAAACATAGCAGTATCACATGATTGGATGGCGATATGCAAATGACAATTATTTGAATATCAAGTTATACATTAAATAAAAAAAAAACTCTAAGGTAAATATGAGCTATACTTTTAGGATTTATCGGACGAGATGAGAAAAAAGTGAATGCTATGGTCCTCAACATGCTAGGCTTCTCAGCAAAAATGTGAGAGGTCGACTAGTGCCAGGACTCCACAGCAGCCACTGCTCTGCTCTTTTTCAAAACATATAGCGTTAATACACCGCAACTGCCTTTTAAAACACTGACAAACCTAAAAGCAAATCTCTTCATGCTCTAAGAACTACATCTGCTTGTTAGTTGTGTCCAGTTGAAGATCAGGAGATGTGAATGTGGTGAAGCTGTGAGAGAGACAGCTCAGGGAAAGGGGTCTGTGCCCGCCTGTCTGCCTGGCATCCACAGTCCCAGCAGCGCCTGGCCTCTTTGCCTGAATTCCTGCTCCGGTCCCCAAGCTGCCACTAACTATCACTCGGCCTACCCTGGCACACTTAACATGCAGACCATGCTAAAACACTGTGGCGAGACAGACACACACATAAACTCCCGCGCACACATACACAATCTGAATATAAGACTACATGACAGAGAGGGTCTTACATAAGCAAAACAGTGAGCACTGCACTATTTTGATCTCTAGAACACATCATTTTGCACACAATGTTGTCGTACTCTTTTTGATCAAAGAGAGCTGACTGATCACATGTCTGATATGATTCGAACATACTGTAGATACACTTAAATATCTTACATGCTAACTGGACCAATGATAAAATGCTATATAATTTGTCTAAATGTTTTTTTATTGAATTTAACCTAAAAATTATTTTCTAAATGTTTATATTTAGTGCTGGGCAATGATTAATTGCAATTAATTTGTAAACACAAATTAGTGACAAAATCTGAAGAAATTGCTGATCATCCTCCATAATTTTCACAGGGTTTCTGCAGACATGAACAAGTTAAATTAAAATTAGTTATGTGTTCTTTTACGCTCATTTCTTCTGAAGTCTCTCACAAATTCAGTCTGTCCAATTCAGACCAAAGATCTTTTAGCGGTAATGTGACCAAAAATATACAAATTTAAGACATTTTAAGACTTCAAAAATTTAAGCTCTTGTTAATAAAGTCTTGTTCTTGTTTCTTCAGAGTTAAGTTTTGTTTTTTTTTCGTTTTAACCGTGGAGTCAGTCGAGTCATCTTCTATCCACTGATGAAAACTATCCTTTAAGTCCTTAATTTTAACTCAGGGTTAAGTGTTTAATAACAATAATATAATAATATAATATAGTATAAATATATTATTTTATATAACAATATTTTATTTTATAATAATTGTAATTACTACTGCCTATTTACCTGTTAACAGGTGTGAACTGAATCAATGTGACATACGCTAGGCCACAGCTCCTGCATAAATACATCTGACACCAAAGACAAAGAGCTACAAGATGCACTGCAGTTTTTCAGATTCATAAAGAAAGATAATAAATTACTATCTCCATGGTGAATAAGCTGACGGCTACATTTCCATTTCCGTTTCTTTTGTTTGTCTGCATGCCTCGTTGTCATAGCGTGCAAGAGAGGTGACCGGCGTGCTAATGAGTCCTAAGTGGCACTGTTTGTGTTTACACCTGTTTATGTGCAGGCTGTTATCAAGCTTTACATGGAGTAAACATACACACACACACAAACACAGTGGATGTGTGTTAGCTGCTCCTCTATGAGCCAACATCACTTCTGTTCGCTTTCTGCCTGCTGTTTCTGTGTATTTCTGCCCTGCATCTGTCTGCTAACAGCCATCCACATATAAAGAGAGACCCCTAACCGCCCATCTGTCACTTCCTTTCTCCTTCTCTCTCCTCTCTCTTCTGATTCAATCTCTTGCTCTCTGAGTAGAGCTGGGTGCTATGATACTGTAGATACAGTAGTAAAAATGCAGCAGATAGTATATTTAAAACATACTTTCTGCGACAGAGTAACTTTTGATCCTCTTCATAATCACTGATGGAATACCTCACAGCTCTAATACCACAGTTTTACTACTTTAATACTTTTTGCTTAGAATACTTTACTTGCTGACTTAAGTTCTCTTAACTTAATTTCTTAAAAATCTCCATGGAAAGTGGTCACTTGCTAGGTCTCCATGCAACAATTTTTTATGTGAATTTTGTGCTTAAGAAAACCTTAATGGAAATGCTTGGTATACTTGATTGAGGCCGCGGTGGATTTTTCATCCACGAATTAAAATGTGTATTAAGGTTTTCTCTTTTTTAGCCAAAATCATGACGCATTATGACAATTTTTTCAGGCAATATGCCACTCCGTGACACACAGTTAAGGCATGTTGCCTCAAGATAATATGCATAACGTGCATAACATAACAAAGGGAAATTAGCAATATTGTGCATTCTCTCTTGCCAAATATTCAGAAATAATGTTAAACAATTGGATGGAAAACCAGCAAATCATTTGTTGTGAATACTGGAATACTGCATTTCAAATTAAATATGCAAGTAAAAGAAGATTACACACTATATATATATATATATATATATATATATATATATATATATATATATATATATATATATATATATATATATATATATATATATATATATAGGTAGTCAATGTAACAATGTGTACTGTGGTGTGATAAAACTCTATACCATTGGAAATAAACCTAATGCTCTAATGATAACACCCCCAACCCCTTTTCTTGTGTTATTTGTGCATTTTTTTTTTTACATCTACCCATGTAATTATTGTTATTGTTGTTATTATATATAATGCTATATAATGGTCACACTGTCAAACTCAACTATGCAGCATCAAATATAAGACCTAAGAAGGTGACCGGTTATTCCTCTATAAAGAGAGAGAGAGAGAGAGCAATGCAGTGTTTGGATGGAGGTGGGTGGGGGCAGGCTGCTGTATCAGCAGAATATGAGAAGCCCTCTCTTTCCCTCTATTCACCTCTCTCTCTCTCTCTTTCTCAACCCCCTCCATTCCTCCCGCTCTCTGCTGGTGTCTGGGGAACTCAAGGGCAAGCACTCAGCTGTCACCTCCCCCCGCCTCTCTCACTGTCCCAGCCCTTCTGCACACTTACCTAACAGAGAACAGTCACCTTACCGTACCACACACGGGACACTCTCCCATGAAACCTCACGCTGGAACATACAACATACGGACATTAATATACCACCGGAGCAGTGTGACCAGTCGAAGCCTCGCCATGTGGGTATAAAAAAATGGTGTCACATACAACGTGAACCAAAGTCACCTATAGGACATATGGAACATAGTCACTTATGGTATATATAGAATATCAGTAACCTTACCAACACCTTTACCTGTAGAACATATGAAAAGCAAAGGATGCAGTCACCTTGGAGAACAGCTAACACGGTCACCTCAGTTATCATACAATACTATGAAAGCAAAGTTACATGCACGTCACACCCAGTGCCAGCAGTGTCCTGCAGGGTGACACTCTATGCTTCATATAAAAGTCTTTGAAGCAATTAATATATGATTATTTAAAAATTATTAGATGTGGCTTTTATTAGCTCGTTTGAATTTACATGGTATATTTGTACTTTAAAAAATTTATTGGCACTTTTAAGTAAACAGAAAACAAAATAGTAAAAATATAATTATAATTAATTTAAATAAATATAAATCAGTGATAATAGTCATATTATATTTGATAATAGTTCATATATGCGTGTATGTGTGTGTGTGTGTGTGTCTGTCCTATATGTCCTACAGGTAACTTTGGTTTAAGGGATATATACAGAATTTAACATTTTTATTTAAAATAATACAAAAAAAGGTTTTATTACTTTTATTTGAATTCGCTGTTGCATAATTACTGTAATAATTTTAGTTTAGTCATTTTTAAGTACAAGTATTTAATGTAGTCTCTACATTTCTGTGTACTTAAATCTGCATGTTTACAAAATAATAATATGAAATAATAATATAATGCTGTTTAAAACCATTTTTTATTGATTATGGCATGTCAAAAAAAATTCTTCATTCACAAAAGAATTTCATGCCAACTAGACCACATTCATAATGGATGGATGCATGGATATAGATGGATAGATAGATAGATAGATAGATAGATAGATAGATAGATAGATAGATAGATAGATAGATAGATAGATAGATAGATAGATAGATAGATAGAAGGATTCACTAATCAAGTAAGAAAATTTGTGACACTGATGAAAAGTTAGATTTCTATACTAAACCTGATCTTGAGTTTTTATGAAAAAAAATGTTGCAATAAAAAAAGAGAAAAAAACAAAAACGAATGTTAAATTACAAACATGCAAGCAGAAGCATGTTCACAAGTGGGCTGTATATTTATCTTTATGTCAAAGCTAAAGGTCACAGCCATGTTATTTGTCAACTTCCCGGTTATCTATACAGCTCGCTTCTGCCTGAGCACACAGACGAATGTATTAAGCAGATGCCAAACACTTCTCACTCCACACTTCAACACACTTCACACCTCTTCAACTTTGCATAGCTACTAAACTCCTTATACAGCACTCACCTCATTTTCAAATCTGCAGCTCTCTAGGCGATCACCTTTTTTTTTCAAACCGTTTACACATGCAACAACGTTACCAAAACTGTCTCCCAGCATCCGATCTGGTACCAACAAAAGCATCTCCAGCAACATGTTCAGTACAAAACGATCACATTGCGCGAGCTCCCCCCAAAATCAGATATACCACCATACGAAACAATCCTAAGCAGTCTCCTAGCAACATCATAATCAAAACAGCCTCCTATCAACCAGCCCAACACCGCTACCGAATGCCACTGTCAATGTTACTAAGATCACCATCACCATCTTCCAACTACAGTCTCAATCCCGCGGCTGCTAACAGTCGGCTTCTGCTAGCTCACACACCACAGTCAGACGATCTCCTAGCTCTCCCTCCCACAGATCAGAGCACTATCGCAACAGCGCTCCCAAGGGAACATAGGCAGGGCGGAAACAAATATGTTCCCTGACTTCGGACTTTCTGACACAATACGCCACTGCTAGAGTTTGGCAGCAGCGACACGGGAGCTCACTGAGTGTGTGAAAACGTGCGTGTGATTGTTCCTGCAATATGCTGCGCTGCTCGGAGACTGTAGACACTGACAGCGCTTTTATCTCTACGTGTTTATTAGTTCTCGGTGCGACAGGCTCTGTGCCTTTTGCCTAAATGAAAAAGGATTCACTTTGAATTTTAAGCACTGCAATCATTTCTAATGCTACGAGCATCAAGACTACAATACTACCAGCCTTTAGATATGTGCCCACCGGAGATTTATTTTTGTTATTAAAAGTAACATCAAATTACATGAACTGCAACGAACAAAATGGCACTTGTATTGTAATTCAGAGTTGATATACAATAAAGACTCGTTTCAAAACCTATTAAATAAACAGTTCAGTTTTTGCTAGAAAACAATCTTGCTGAAATTAATTGCAGCATACACACACACACGCACACACAGTTCGCCTGTAATCATCTTTCTCAGCGGGAGGCCTGTAGAAATAGAGCTGATTGACTATAAGAACAAGCAGGGCTACTTTAACAAGTGGTTATGTCTTACTGAATAGAAACAAGACATGTGAGATCTCTTTTAATATCTTAATTGGTTCTGAGACAACATTGGAATTTTCTGAAATTTCTCTGAAAAAGAGCTCAGTAACAAGTGTCTTCCAGAGTTTAGATCTCAATGTCACAATCTACATCCATATTTGCCAAATTATTTGCCGATGTTAGCTCAAATACTTCATCCGATATTTCCAAGACCAATTTATCTAAGCTATGCTATTTATGTTAATTTACAAAATCACTTATGTTGCTTTGACACTGAAAATCGCTGTCAGTGTGAACAGCATTATAATTAGTATTAATAATTTGGTTGTATTTTCCATGACTTCACTATTTAATGTTTTTTAGTCTTTCCAGGGCTGTATTTATTTGCTAGAAAGAGAATAAAAACCATAATACTGTGATATATTGTTGCAACTCCAAATAACTATTTTCTATTTAATATATTTGAAAATATGTCTAAATATTTTAAAGCTGAATTTTCAGCAGCTATTACTCGAGATTTCATGTGACATAAATTCTCCAGAAACCATTCCTGACTGGTAATTTTTTTTATATCTGGGGGATATTTTTTTAGATCTTTATATTTGGGGGAAAAATTGTGCTGATTAATCTTTATGTATAAACCTAAAAAAAGTTTCAATCTTTATTGTTACTTTAATGCTCCCTTGAAAAATAAAAGCAATGATTTCTTAGTTTTGCTTAACTAAATAATGATTTTTCTCAAGGGCTGAAAAATACTATTTGTGGTCTAAAGCACCTTGCATACTGTTTGGCTTATTTAGCGTAAGACTGGATGTAAACACACCCTCTATTCTTTCTCGTAAGGAATTTTGAAAAAGTAAAACCTGAGATGAACTTAACTGAGCTATGAAAGACTCTCCTCTGAGCAATAAAATGTTCCTCTGGTGTATTAATTACAGAAGCGTTTTATCGTTCCATCAGTCATTTTCATCAAGAGAGAAGCTTTGGACCACTTTTATTCATATCCTACAGAATTTCTCCGTCTCTATGCGAGAGATAAGGAGAGGACGTCCATGCCACGTGAAGGTCGTGCGTCTGCAGCAGGAAGCGGGCTGAGGCAGCAGGGTGGTTCACTCCTCTAATCTAATCTAAACGGGAAGAGGCTTCTGAGGAGATGTAATTTCAGAGGCCCAAAACAGCAGCTTCAAATGCGGCTGATCACATTAGCTTGCCATCACTAAATAGGATTTCTCTACTGTAACAGCAGAGCGTACCCATTACAAATGACTTAAGCTCAGAGACCAGTAACTCAATAGGGAAAAAAAATCAATATATATCAGAAATAATTACACCCCCCTCTTCTCCCCCCCAAAATACCCTGTTATTCCACCCACCAAACATCTCCGCCAGCCTCGCCACCTCCCAAGCTCTCAGATCTGTCATTAATCACGCTGAGATTTCTGAGTTGGATAAGATAATTAAGACAGGAGAGGAAAGACAGAGAAGCGAGGTGTGGATTTTAAGGTTAGAGAAACGAGGCGTGTTTGAATGGCAGAGAGATAAGTACAGCAGTTAGAAGGTGACAGTTCGGAAAGAGAAAGAGAAGGAGAAAAGAACAAGAGAAAGAAAGAGACTGTCTCACCTCTGCTGTGTGTGATCCATCAAACAAGAGAAAAACACAGGAATTCATCATAGCAGAGCATTCGGACTGTGCAAATCAACATTATGTGAAATCGCCTGGCGTCGGCAAGAGGAGGAGGAGGAGGTATAAAATGAAAAACAAATAAATCAAAAGTAAAAAAAAAAAAAAACACTGGCAGACTTTTATCTGTTTCTTTGTTTGTCTCTCGAGTTGTTTTTCAGGAAACGCAAGAGAGAAAATATGAGGCTACCTAAGAATGTTTCGTATGTTCAGATTGAACATGCATGTCATTTTAATGCGCATACTATGATACGGTATAAGATTGCATTAGCAATGCATGCATGTATATGATTGTGTTGCATCCGTGTGTGTGTGTGTGTTACTTCGCTAAACAGCGTTTCCATCACTCTCTGCCAGTTCCACCTGATTTCATCTACTTCTGCTGGAACAAACAGCCAGTTGGGAGGCAGCTAGCATCGGATTGGGAATGAAGAGCCTCGTATTGAGACAGAGAAACAGGCGAAAAGACAAAGCGGAGAGGAGAGAAAACTGCCGGCATCTGCTACTTCATTAGCTGGTGAGGTTAAAGAAGTATTGCTTCAGCCTGGCTGACAGAGAATGAAGAAATATCCACCTGGAGTCAAACACAATGGAGAAGATGGGCCATTCGTCACTCTGAGAGGCTGGGAGTGTGGATGAGAGAGCCACTGCAGATGAGCCAAGAGCAGACGATGGAACACACACACATACGTGCGTGCTCACACATACACACACACAAACTAAACAGCATGTCCATGTTGATTTTTTGACTCTCAGCTTGAGTTTGAGGTATTCTGCAAGTTCACTGTAAAGGACTGTTCACTTTAACCTTATTTAGAGAACTCAATGGGAAGTAACAGTGATCCAAAACCAGGCAACTGAGGGAGAAAGTCAAAAAGGGAGAAAAAAAACTATTTTAGATTTTTATATTACATTGCATTTAATTTAATGAATAAACACACAACAAGTGTAATATGTTGAACATAAAATTATCATAATAATAATAATAATAATAATAATAAAATAATTTATAATTTAATTATATATAATTATTATAATTATAATTTTATATAAATGTTTATTATTAGTTTACATATTACACCCTTTGTGTGTTTGTTCATTAAAATTAATACAATTTAATACAAAAATATAAAATGGTTTCCAGTTTGAGTTTTGAAGGGGTAGTTGATGAGATTCTTCAAAAGGCTTTGAAAAGCCTTTTAAACTATATATATATAATTTTTGTTATCCTTAAAAGACAGCAGCAAATTGACTGTTGGCTTAAAAATGTCCTGTACAGCAATTTTCTGAAATGTAATATAGATGAAAGTCAGAAAATATCACACAAGTGTTTTACTAAAATCAATAATTTTGCATCTTAAACAGCTCTGTAAACTAGCCCGCAGCTCAGAGGTGACAGCTGGCAATTCCAGTTTAAGGCATTGAGTATAACCTACTCAACCTCTAGAGGAGCATTAGAGGTCAGAGGTGAAAATGAACCATAAACTGAATGGATTTTCATTTGTAGTTGTTCATGACTTCAAATAAGCCAAGTCACAGTGCAAAAATTGATCTGAAAAACTGAATTCCATATAGCAGGAACTCATGAAAGAGTCCAGCTGGGCTACTGAATGATTTGAGAATGATGGGAGAAAAGCATAATCACACAAATGCTAAAGCAAAATATGCTAAAAAAAAATAATACTGATTTAAAACAGAGCTTGATGATAATCAATATTAAATGTCTATGTAATTTAAAGGCCTCTTCTTTATTAAATTCCAAGTATCCCCTTTAGTTTTCCCCTAACATTAGGTATTAAAGCATAAACTTGTTCCTGGAATTTATAAATCTCCTAAAGAGCAAGTGAGCATACACTATCCATAGACACGAGACACATTGTTTAACAAATTACAAAGTGACTTAATTTTCTCCAGTCAGATCTAACACATGACTGTATAGATTGAACTGTTTGCATCATCAATAGCCCCCTATGAAAGACCACTTTTGCCACTTTAATGTGAGGAAAAGCATCCCACGGTTCACATTCCCTTCAGAAAGGCTGATTTGTTACATAATAAAGTGATGAGTGAGGAGGAAGATGGAAGCTCAGTGTGGTGGCACTGCGATCAGAGCTTCTTTACGGGTTATTAAGATGTACCTGGGTGTGACAGGGCATCAATAACTTTAGCGCTGGCAGAGATAGCCCGCTGAGAGGCAGATGGCATACATGACTGGATATCAGTGATTATGCAGCATAATTAAAGGCAATCATAATTTCACAAAGTTTCACTTGCACTTTTGCAAGAGGCTGCAGCAGGCGCAATTAAGACGTTATACTGCAGCCTGGGCGCAATGTGCATCGCAAGAAGAAAGAGAGTGATCAAGAAGGAGAAAGAGTAAAATAAGGAATTGCAAGCTTACAATTATATATATATATATATATATATATATATATATATACATTCTTTGGTATCAAGTGCTACAGAACCAGATTTTTGATTTTCTCAAGAAAAAGCTACCATGATGCTTGGTTTTTGTGGGTGATGGGAAGGACTAATAAAATGTGATGAAATTAAAAAAAACTGCTTTTTTTTTAAACAATGACAGAAAAAAAATAATGGGTTGATCTCAAGGGATGCACATAATAACAAACAGCACGACCAATGTCGAGTCATAAACAAATAATTCTTATAAACCAGTCCTTTATAGTGAATCAATAGCATACCGCTCAAGCAAAGTAATCTGATTCATAAATAACTACTATGTGAATACTAAGTGACTACTATGAACTGGTTCTTTTTAGTGAATCAAAAGCATATAAGGCAACCAATGTAGTCTGAATCAACAACAAATGCCTCTTATTAAGTTCTTTAAAGAGTCATTCAAAAACAACTCAGAAGGAAACATTTAAGTCAATACGAATCTTTCACTGAATTAATTAAAAGAGTAGTTCACCCAAAAATGAAAACGAAAAGTACGCCATAGTTATTGATTTACGTTGTAATGTCAAAAATAAAAATATTACTTAAATATCTGAATTATATAGCTTCCAAATCATGGCCACCATCCACCAGCATTATCAAGCTTGGAAGAGCCAGGATTTTTTTAAACTGTTCGCCTGAAAAAAGAAAGTCATATACACCTAGGATGGCTTGGGAGTGAGTGGATTATGGCATAATTTTTATTTTTGAGTGAACTATTCCTTTAACAGTGCAATAACAAATATAAGCTAAAATACAGCCAAATTAATTTGAACTGAATCAGTTTGTGAATCAGAATCAAATGTAATCAGGAAAAACATTGTTTTCAGGAAAAATATATTTTTAAATAAACACTTTCCCCTACGTCATCGGTTGGTTAAACAAATAGTGCCACCTCAAGCATCGTTGGTTAAGTCTAAAAAGTCAAGTGTTAGATGACATTACTCCACACGCTGTGGACAAAAAGCATCATTCTCCATGGACCACTAACAATAAATGTGTACATTACACTTGAGGGACAGACACACCATAAATAAAATGTGTTTAAATATTTAAATAAAGCATCACAAGAAAACCTTTCCTTACTCTCTCATCATGCATATCACACAATGCCATGACGACAACCATATAGCGCCATATAAAACTACAAACGCTTACGCTTGCATGCTGTAACACAAATTGGAATCAAAGTTAAACCACTAAAAGACTAGTCACTGGGCTGGTAGACTTTCAGCGTACTAATGTGTGTTGGGTTTGACCCTAGACCACCAAACTAGTCATAAGGTAAGTTTTTGAACTTAATAAATAAGCTTTTCATTTATATATAGTTTGTTAGGATAGGACAATATTTGGCTGAGAAACAACTATTAGAACATTTGAATTCTGTGAGTGCTAAACATTTAAATATGGAGGAAAACACAGTGATCAACATTTTATTACATTCACATAAACATATAGCAGATAAAAGTAAGAACCATAACCAACAAGGGGTTACATGCATATTGTCCAAACATATATATTTGCAATAGGAAATAAAAAAATATATTGAACATTATCTTTACTTAATATCCTAATGATTTTTGGCATAAAAGAAAAATCAATAATTCTCACCAATGCGCTAATGTACTGTTAGCTATTGCTACAAATACCTGTGCTCCTTAAGACTAGTTTTTGTGGTCAAGTGTCACATAGGCACTTTTGGAGTACTAATATGTACCTTAGGGGTAAATGAAGCACAAAAATGTACATTTCAGCTTTTGCACTTTAGGGTACTGCCCCAGGGACAATTTTGCACTTATTTTCTGAGAAAGTAGAGAAATAAAAATACTAGAGTAGAACAATGCATATAAATGGTACAAGCAGAGGAAATCATTTTAATTTAAGCCACATTAGCATATAAAATACTTTGAAAACATATGTAATGACTTTTTACCCACATATTAGCTATCTGAAAGCACACTAGCTAATGAGGGTACTACTGTCAAGCTGAGAGGACATATTGAGTGTGTGCGATTCCTTATCTAGAGAGCACACAGTCTCGCAGGATGATGGCCTCTCATTGCTGTCCTTGTGTGGACAGCGGTGATGGGAAAGCAGATGGAGGGTGGGAGTGTGTTTCTGTGTGTGTGTGTGTGTGTGTGTCCCTCTGGATAATAGACTATTGGGATTAAATATTGGCTAGTGCTTCAGGTGGAGGGCAGTGGACTGGCTTGTAATGCATCACACTCAAGGCCTCTCCTCCTCCACCCTCCCTCTCTCTTTCCATCCATCTCTCTTTCTCTGTCACTACAATCCTCTGTATGGTTTATTTATGATAAGACCCCCACCCCCTCCCACATGAATTTGACTCGTCCAAACAAGACAGGCTGAGAAAGCGTTTAAAATAAATGACAAACAGGATTCAATCTGACTTGCATTTCGAGACAGATATAATTACCTCCCATTTCAATCAACTTCATTGCTATTTTTGTCCACTAAATATCATCTTCAAGCTATCTGCTCCCCAAACCTTCAATTTCGCATAATCACTTCCGTGCATAAAGTTTCCCCCGCTTTGACCGGAATTTCAGATATCTAAATGTTGGAGTGACTTTGCCTCGCCCGGGTGCTGTTGCGCGTGGATAAATGTGACATTTCGCCACTAAATTAGCATAATCACATTGACGACCGTGGAATCGTATTGACTGCAGTACAATGGATTTGATTAGTTGAGGGGGAGCGAACAGCAGCATTATAATCAAGCTGGAAAAGTCACAGGTATTTTTCTCTGTTTTGTTGGAGGCTATCTGTAGCAACACTCCTGTCTGACATTATGCATCCTCGCTAATGCAGGCTGGAAGCGGCTAACAAGCAGCATGCTAACTGCTGTTAGTGCCGTTGTCCGTACATTAGTGAAGCTTGGTTGGTTTGTTTCGCATCATCTGCGGTGATAAATGCCCGTCTCCTTCTGCAGCGATGACATTCATTTTCTGCTCAGCACTTTGAAGGTAGTTCATTGCTAACTTTGGAGAAAATCAAACACAGTAAATAGTCTTCATTTCTGAAGTAAAAAGTGTATATTTTAAAATACCACACATCCGTAGTGTGATCACAACATGCTAGTATTAGCTGAATTAGCATGTTTTTAAAGGGCAAGGGTTTATTTTAAACGAAAGTGAAATCTGCTAGTCAGGGTTATTTTATCATGACTTTGTATGTTTATCTAGCCAGTTTCACCTTGACCGTCATTAACATGAATCTGCTCAGCACAATCTTCTAAAGCTTTACATAAGCAAGTCCATAAAAACCAAGCAGGGCTTGCCTTTGTGCAAGAGAGATGCTAATTCCTCTTTACCGCCCCTCTGTTGTAAATAAAACACTATTTCAGATGTTCAATTACAATAAGTACCTTTCATTTAAGAGCTCAGTCTATGTTGTGGCCTTATCATTGAGAAAAGAGAGAGGGAAACGAGAGAGATAGAGATAAACAGAAGGAGAAATAAAGAGAGAGGGCTTTTATTTAGGTCGCATACAATTACTCACAGTCGTTTTGTAAGTGCAGCAAACTGCAGCGGGTTTCTGCACCGCTCATTTGCTTAACAAGGTAAAAGCCAGAGAGGCCAGTCACAGTATCAAGACAGATGTCTTCACGAAGGCGGAGAATCCAAAAGGAGACCAAACAAGTGTGTAAAGCATCACTATTACTATTTCTCAGATCACTTAAGTTAACAATTTGAACAAATGAAACTGTTTGTGCTACAGGCATGACTAATATACCACAAAATCACGTGGCTTTACTTTTATAGCAATCAGACATGGAATTTTAAATTTTGGGGTGGGCTCTTTTGTCTTGGGCTGGCAAGTAAAAACCACCTAATACAGCATTTTAATATAACAGCGGATTTATTATGTTTATTTTTACATTGTATACAACAGTGTCTTAAAAATACACATTAAAATAGACTAAAATACCAGCACCTTTTAGTTAAAATTAAGTTTAAATTACTTTAACAACCTTAAAAAAATTGCATCTTGTAACCCTTGCATTTTAGTCAAATCACTTAATCTGAGTGTTTTTGAATATGAGAACCCTCTAATAAACATTTAAAAACAGCTAGAGTAATTATACAGGGTTTCCTTAAAGAAATAGTTGAAGTCATCATTTAGTCACCTTTATTTTATTCCAAATGCATATGATTTGCTTTCTTTTGTGAAACACAAGAGAAGATGTTTTAAAAGTCAGTTGGGTCTAAACAATTTTCACAGTACGTACAAAAGGAAAAGAAAAACTTTTCAGACATTTTTAGAATACCTTCTTTTGTGTTCTGATTCTGGTTTGGAATGACATGAGGTTGAGTAAGTTATAAAATTTTCATTTTGGGTCCATTTAATTTAAGCCTGGTTTATCAAACCCAACACACAATGTAAAAATGACACGAAAAATGTAGCTTTTCTGTACGTAATGGAAGCATGCGCCTGGAGGTAATTAGGTCTTCTCAGCCTCCCAGACATACATTGAGTCCTTGAAGAGGGGAAAAATCTGCCTTGCAAGCTCCCCATCTGATCTCAGGACTTTGTGTTTGTACTTCGTTACAGTGGCTGATACAAGATTAGATAGACGTTGGCATATCGCAGACGTGCATCTCGATGGCTCACAGAGTGCACTTTCCAATTCAGAGATGACCTTCTGAAAGAGCGGAGCAAAACGAAAGTGAGAGAGGGAGAAAGCGGGGGAGTTTCAGGAAGGGCACGGGAAGCTGATACCAACTCTCCGATTATAATCACAGAAATCGGCATCCTGGCTGCCTAAGACGGTCCTTAATGAAAAGAGATATTCACAGTGTAGCTAGCGGTAAATGCTTATTATCTTAGATGTTCTACTGATCGTCTGTTTAATTCACCTTTGCTGAATGGGCAGAGGGGTGGTTGAGGGGGTGTGAACTAATTACAAAGCATTGATGGCTTTGATTGAATCTGTTTGAGATGACTGACTCAGCAATGGGATTTCAATGTACCTCGTCCCAGGGTAAGCATTGGAAATCAATGTACCTTAGTAAGCGTTTTGCTACTATGACTCAAAACATGCAAGAGTTAATTCGAGAAATGAGTCTAAGAAATTATTAAAATATGAGAGCACACCACGGGGAGCTACAGGTCCACGATCATTTAAACTGAAAAGCTTCTGTGTTTTGAGCTCCGAGCACCTATAGTATAGAAAGCAAATCATTTTGGCTGCAGAGCACCTATTATGTGAGCTAAAAATAGAACAGATCTGAGCTAAAAACCTACGGTCTGAGATATTAAGCTATTTCAACATAAAAAATGCAGACTGCACATCTCACCCTCTTCTAAACAAACTCTCCAATATCCATCGCTCTCAGGACGAGTAGCTGTCAATCTGTGTTCACCGCTGATCAATCTAGGAATTGCAACAGTATGATTTCTAACAGAGGAGATCAATGAGTCACAATGGGCCTTTGTTCCACAGGCCAAGGAGACTATGTTTATGTATTGGATGGGAAATGCTGATTCATAGTGGGGCCTTTTTAAGCACATGTTGAGAGTAAATGTAATAGTGAGTAATAAGAAGTCCATGGACAATGCAAAGTCGCTTTGCGAGTCGCATCACATATTACACTCTGTGAAAACCCAATTTGCATAACTTTTATAACTTTCACTGTTTGTTGCACCCAGCTGCAGATTTCTTTGTCAGCCAGCTTTTACCAGAAGATGTTATGCTGGTAATGAACTCAAATCACCAGACTAAACCACCACAACACATCTTGAATTACTTTTTCCAGCAGTCTTATCACTCGTCAGAAGCTTACTGTATCAAATTTATTGGATTTGTCTTACCTACTCTTATAACACGAAGAATAAGGATATGTAATCTATAGAGGTTCTGTAACATGAGCTATACAGCTTTCGAAGTCGACATGAAACTTGCAACCCCTTTTATTTCTGCAATCTGACATAATTCAACTGAAACAGGATATTCAATGCCAGAATAAAACTGTTGGACAAAAAGTTTTCGATGCAATATACATTATCACTTGGGGTCAAGAAGATGAAGTCCAATCTTTATCTTAACTATCTCCTTTTATGTTTTAGTCTTTTATCTCTCTTCTCTAATGGTCAGAGTCCAGCATACACAGACATAAAGAACATTTGCTTGACTCTTTAAACATTTAAAAGGAAAATAAATTATGACAGGTACTGCTAAACGTGGAATTAAAACTATTAAATTGTTAATCCTGCAGTTACAAGCACAATATGCTACTGAAAAAAAAAATTGCATTTCTACAGAAGTATATGTGATACTTCGGTAACTCTGACAGATTAGGGGAAATATGGATGCGAGGTGTGAGCGTACGTGTGCAGGAGCGAGAAAAGGAAAGACTTCCATAACACATCAGGTTTCAACTCTATAATGACTGGGAGAGTGAAGTGCATTGGACTTGACATCAAGCTGATTTGAAAAGCTTGTCGCTTGTTTGGAGAAAGAGAAAAAAAAAAGCAGCTGCTTGTGAAAACTCACAGGTTTATTTCTGTTCCAGGATTCTCACCTCCGCTTCTTTATCTCCTGTTAATTAGCATCGCTGCTAACAAGAACTCTAGCACATATGCAAACCGCATGCATCTCCTCCTGTTCTCCTGTAGAGTGTATGTGGGGGAGAGAAGACATAATCTCTAATTCTGCAAGCTTTACAGAGAGGAAACTAATTAACTTGGGCAGGCTCTTAAAATCCAATTGGGTTTTCACCCGATGCAGATTATTTTTAATTAATCTGGTATGAAATGAAATGAGCAACTAACAGAGAAGCTGGACTTTGTCGATGTTTTGTTTCATAAACATCAGACACAATGCTGACATGCTTTAGCTGCTAAATGCAAGGCATTATGTTCTCAGTCTCTGCTGTAAACAAAAAGGCAAAATACTGCCTAAAAAACTTGTAAGGTGGGAGAGAGAGAGACAGAGACTGTCTGTAAATGTTGTGACAGTAAAAGGCCTCTTTAAAATCACTGCTCACCTGATTGGCAGGGTCACTCAGTGCCTGTCTACCCATCACTCACAAGGCACCTCTCGCCTCTTTAATATTCCTGACGTCTAACAGGGGCTTTTTCTTCCTCCTCTTTGCCTTCCGAGTGTGAGTTGGCAAAATATTAGGCAACCTGTCAGTTTCAGTCTGCATGGCAGCAAACAGTCAATATGATTATATTACCATAATCAATTCATTACTAAAGGTTGCTAATTTACCATTCATACACCAAAAATGTATATGATCAATAAGAAAAGTCAACATATGGTTTTTCCAATCTAGTCAGTATAACATCATTTTAATATAAGTTGAAATTACTTGTACAGCCAAATTGATTAGAATTAAACATTTAATGCAGCAAGTGCATTTAAATTAAAGTAGATGGAAATTATAGAAAAATGTCCATTCATATCATCTTAGATATTTTAAAATATAACTAAATATCATTAAATACATACATCAATATATATATACACACACACAGTGCCTTAAAAAAGTATTCATAGCCTTACACAACCATAGCTGATTTTTATTGAAGTCTCAGATTTATGTGAATTAGTATTTTAAAAAGCAATAAGTGCATCTATGGATAATGCTGTTATTATTCATGTCCCCACAGTTCTTTTCATCAATTTTAATTTCCTTTTAAATATTCCATTATCAAAACACAAGGTTAAAGGAAAGACAAAACTCAATACGTGCTATCTCCTATCTTGAACAGAGTTGCTGACATACTATCAGAGAGAATGGTCTTCTTCTTTGAGAAATAAGGTTTGCTTCCACCTTACATTAAAATGTAGTTAAGTGAGTTTGATTATCTATTATAGCAACTGCTAAACTCGCTTTTATTCATTTTAAGATACATCTTAAGAACTCTTACTCTGTGTCTGAAATTAATTCCACTCATAACCTAACACGCAACATATGCTGAGATTAGACATACCGCTTGTCCTTTCAAGAGTCTGAAAGGATCTGTATAGCAACAGATTTACAGCTGCAGATAACTACACATTCTATTAATGACCCTCAAGTTTGGAAAAGATTACAAAAAACCCTACAAGAACTCATTTTCCAGTATGTGTCTGCTCTGATGGAGGCCTGGGTATTGTGAGTGTGCGAGAAAGGAGGGTGGACTGAAATTTCAACCACTTTAATCACTGCCACATGCTGTTTCTTTTATTAACGCAGCGTTGGGAGGAACATTCCTGTTGAGGATTGTCAAGTGCTTGACTGATTCGTATACTTTTTTTTTTTTTTATCTGTCACCTTTTCAAACACTGTGACTGGGAGACACGAAAGTGTGCATACATAAACACACACTCACATTCACACACATACACAATGAGATACCATGTTCAACGTGCGATTTTCAATCTATGGCACAAGGGGAAAAAAATAAAACAAGGCAGATATTCAATTTAGATAGAGAACAAGGCCAAATCTTCTCGTACACTGGAGACAATGCTCCATTTGCCTCAGCAGGCTTAAAAAGAGCATGCAGGGAACACACGGTGCGAGAAACTGACAGCTCAGGAGTGGAAATTTCCAATTATGGATCTGAAGAAACAGAAACACAGAGAATGAAAAGCAAAAGGTACATGAATTCTATGTGAGGAGCCAGACCTGTGTGCTGCTTCCTTTATGATTTCACTTGAAAGTTTGGACAGAGCTCTCTGAGACAGTGAGGAAAACAAAGAACATTGAAGGTGAGAATAAACTAGAGAACAGAAAGAAAGAAAAATGTACAGGCTGTAAAGTAACATCTACTTTACATCTATTTTAAAGCAATAATAAGAATTAGCTGGCCTGGGCGATTGAGATCAACTATTCATATATTACAAATATATCCAGGACTAAAAATCCTTTATCCCAAATCATTGTCATGTAAACCTTCCTCAACATAATCAATAATATTCTATAATAATCTATTTCAATCTACTTCAGGGTTCCTACTACTTTCTTTTTTACCAACAAATTTCCATTAACATTGATTCATTGTCCATTAATTTTGGGCAAACCATCTGCAAACTGAAAATGAATCATCTCTTTGTTTAAACTATCCCTTTATATATTCTAGAGTAGTGTTTCTGAACCCTGGTCCTGTGTGCCCCCAGCACTGCACATTTTTGTGTGTATTCCTAATCAAATCCACCTGAACTTAAAGCTTATTAGAAGAAACTCCAGGACCTGAATTATGACCTGGTGTGTCAGAAAACGAAGACATACAAAAGTGTTGGGGGATGCCCAGGACCAGGGTTGAGAAACACTGTTCTAGAGCATAAACAGAAAACATTCATTTTCACTAGGGAAAATGTACTACTATAAACAGAGCAGCAGGCAAAGTGCAGACATATATACTGCACTTACACTATAAATAAAACAAAATTACATTGATCAGTGACCCTAATTTTATCTTTTCCTTGGTCTTTACAACTTGTACTCTACATTCCAGCCCTTGTGCAATCGTTTTGGTTCAAAATCAGCTAAATTAAACATAAACATAGTCTCATCGCTTTAGACAGTGTCACGTCACGCAGCAGTTTAAACAAACAAGGTGCTTTCAATTGGATACTTGTTGCATCAAGCCTGGTGTAACAGAAGTCAGCTATATCGCACAGTCACACTCTACTAGACTCAGTTCAACTCAGTTAAACCCAAGTTTCTAAGCAAAGTTTGTAATTTCTACCTGATCTGTTTTGGCACTCAGAGTGTACATTTGTACTGTGGAAGAGCACGGCTACACATCCAACTCCTCCTCTCCATCTCAGCCAAGCATTACATGAAGGCTGATTGACAGCTCTTGGAATTGTATCAAAGACGAGCGCCAAACTGAGTGTGTGTGTGCGGAGAGAAAATAAATATAAAAGTGGCTGGCGGCAGAGTGTGCCGAGGAGGTAGTGGCTGGGTATCTTTCACATGCAGTGTGTCACATTCCTTTCCCACGCTATACGCATCTCGGAGAAGAAAATATCAGCTAAAGAGGCAGAAGCCTCTTTGAAAAGGGCCCTTGAAGCCCTTTCACTCAGACCTACAGTGCTTAGAAGCGTCTCATGTACATTTGTGGCTTATAAAAGGTAAAAAAAACCTCTCTTTCACCTGCCTAACCTTTTTATACTCATAATTTTTTCAGATGCCAAAACTGTCCCGCGACCGAAATTAGACTCCCCAAACGGTAAACTGATCTCCAGATGAATTAATTTGCAAACAGCCCAGCAGAGAGCGTCTCGCTGTGTGGCGGGGTGGTGATTTCATGATTTCAGGACGACGGACAGCTCATCTCTCTGTCTTGGCTACAGCAGTAGCTGGGAGGCCAGGCAGAGTGCCAGTCTTCAACTTTTCTTCCTTTACTTCTTTCAATTTCCTTCTAATTTCTTTAAGTACTCCGTGCTACATGCTTTTTTTTTTTATAAGCTACACTAAACACATAACGGTTGAAGAAATTCTACAGTTTTTATTAGATTAGACCTATCCTCGGCGACGTTGGACGGGGGAGGTGGAAGCGGGTCTGGAAGCCCGAGGGAGGAGATGAGATTTTAATGGGCCATGCGGTCCTGCTCTAAAGAAAGCTCTCTTTAAGACCCGAGCTGACCCAGACATGGCTCTATCCACTGTAGGAGGCACTTCACGAGAGGGGCAGGCGCTGATCTCAGATCAGGCCTGCTATGGGGACTGCACATGCACTCTTGGCAGAGAGCTGAAAATAAAGACTGCTCCGGGAAGAGTTTAATTACATGAGGTTGCTGCTGGCGGATAATGATGGGCATTGATTGGCTTGTGTGTGGCAGCTGGGAATAAGACTGGAGAGTGTTGACCGGGGTGTCAATTTCATTCATGTCAATTAACAAAAGCAATTCTCCCTCTGCACAAGCTCCCACCTTATTTCAGACCTACAAACATTACAAGAACACAAACAGGCATTTCTATGTCTACTTCTTTCTCTGTCCATCTCTGTCTCTCTCTATGTAGCAAAAAGAGATATTCAGTACTTGAAAGGTTCACTTCAAACTTGACTTTTTTTCAGTGGAACAGAAAATGTATCGATCATGCTGTTATTTACCATACTGTACATACATGTGCTATCAAGCTACAAAAAGGCAAAAAAGAAGAAAGCACCTCAGAAGAAATATAAAAGTAGTTCATATGACTTGATCACCATATTCCAAGTCTTCTGATGGCACAAGAAAGTGTTGTGTAAGGAAAAAAAACTGACATAAAACTGACACAAATAATAATTATAATATTATTTTAATCAAGTTATTGCCATTTGGAGTAATTTTGCATTTGAGGCAATATTGCCAGCCTCTCAGTCAACTTTGTCTACAAAAATAATTACAATAAAGCCATAACAGAGATTGTCTGTCTCCAAACAACACACACAGCTCTTGTGTTTCCGTGTGTTGGAATTGAGTGAGAGTATTTTTATTTATCATATGTAATAATATTTCAGTGACAGTTAATGAAATTATAAAAGCATACTGGAATACTTCTCTAATTATTCCTGCTAATATTATCTTTATAACGTATCTTTATTCCACAAAGTTATTAGTAGAAGAACTATTTTCAACATTATTTCAAAACAAGAAATGTTTCTTAAGGATAAAATCAAGATAGTAGAGTGATTCAAATACACTTTAATTTGTAATTTTAATAATGTAATAATATTTAAAATTGTACAGACCCTAAAGTTTTGAATTGTACTGTATGCTATTTAAATTTCAACCACTTATTTGTTCTGGCAATTTTGAACATATCAGTTGAATGCATGAGTTAAATACTCATTCATAAGTATGTGGACCAGAACTAAAACCTCACCACATCTTTATGAAGTGCATTGAGAATACAGGTGAACACAGTGACTTCATTACCTCCAGAAAATAAAGCTTGTGGTCCTCAGGGCTACTGGTAAGTAAGACGGCGGTGTGTGTCTGTGCAGAGGGTGAGACAGCTGTCAATGCCAATCCAAACACACACAAAGATGAGGTGAGGGCAGGGCAATGCATGATGGGAGGGAATGGAAGTGAATGCAAAGATCTGTAAAGCTTCACACGCACACATATTCAGAAATGTACACAGAAACACACACCTAATGGCCTGTTATGAGAGGGTGAGACCAGGTGCTGTAGAGATCAAGTTAGCTGCAATAGAACCGTAATTGAAGGCCTACAGGATGAGGTCAACCTCTATAAATAATACATCAACAGAGGGACATACAGGCACGTACAGTAACACATACAGCTACATTTATACATTGTCTAAATGGTGGTTGTGCAAGGAAAAGTCATGTCACTATGCTACTGTAGGCTGTGGGAAGGTCAGCAAAGCATTGCTATGCAGTTAGAGTTTTTAGCACATTACTATCCAGTAGCAGTGGTTGCTAGAAAGGTTTATCAGCGGCCTCAAAAACGCATACACAGATCTTTATGATACTCTGGTTCCTATATGTTAGGGACAAAGAAATTTAAAGTAAAAATGTATCTCTAAACCTTTGCATGTCTGAAAAAATTATAAATTTACCTAACAAAATTAAAATGATAAATCAAATGCTCATATTATAAAATAATAAATCTCAAAATGGCAGCTCAAATGATGAATGAAATGTTAAACGGAATTTAATTTCCTCATTTGCTGAAGCATAAAATACAACAAAAATAACATAAAACGCTTTTTTGATACTTTTGTCAGTTTAAACATTTGACTTTATGATTTATGATGTTAGGTTATATATTATTTGTTTTGTCTTTTCAATTTAAGCATTTTATTCTTCATTTGTGATGTTGATTTTGACATTTTATTTAATCATTTAATTACTGAATGATATTTTTTTCTTTTATGATGATGAGTATTATGATAAATGCTTCCTCAAATGCAGAAATAGAATTGTATTGAAGCATTTGATTTGAGAGGGTGGTTAAATAATTGTATTTATTATTTGATCATTTATTTTATTATTAGCAGAAAGTTCCATACACATATAATTGAAAATGCTTACGGAACCTATTTTATAAACTAGTCTAAATACAGGGATTTTTTAAATGTGTAGTTTTGCATAGTTTTGGACAATAATTTGTATTCTTTCAATTCAAATTCCAGACAATTGAACAGCGGTATGAATTATAGGTCTTCTTGAACAGGCCTTTAGTCTTATCACAAGTACAGCCAGGTATTGTAAGCGCACACAACTCCCTGACATGCTGCGTGATTTGAAATACAGTATAATCCATGTCCACACCCAATTAGTGGAGGATAAGTTGTCATAGCAATTTACTTTTATGGGTGTGTTAAAACATGCATAACCATTAGCGAGCATCACAGTTTAAATATACAACATGCAGCATCATCTGTAACACTGTGTCTTAGTAAACATCATATTGGTCCATGAAATCCTTACTAGTAATCTCCAGGCAGAACGTGAACCCCCACATCTTTTTAAACATTGTCCACTGGGAGAATCACAAGGGTTGAGAGGGTGTTTGTTGATAAAATCTTGCCACACACATTAACAGCAGAGCTTTATGATCAAGAGTATGAAGGTATGGACTGGATATAGAGTAAATGCTCCTTTTGAAATTGACTCTGACCTCTTGTATACCTTCTATGGACTGCTGCACAACTAGTATGAAACACCAGAGCCTGGATCTTTCTTCATACCTATTATCTACTGTCTGTTTCCGGAGAACCGGAGAGAAAGAGAGAGAGAGAGGGGAATAAAAGAGAAAGATGAAACAAATGTACTACTTTATAACTTTTTTTTACAGATGATACCTCTACAGATGAGAGGACAGTACTTGGTGTAAAGTTAAGATGAGCTCTACCAGGCCCAGAACTACTATAATTAACAATCTTTCTCTCAGACACACACACACACACGCACAGTCTCTGCATGTGGCATAGCAGATCTAAGTGTCAGAGCTTGTTTTGGTGGCGTGTGGGTTTCAATATGACTCCACTAAATGCCAGGCAGGATCTCTAAAAGTAGTAATAAATCATCATATGGGAGCAGCGCTATCAATATGCACACAGAAACACTGCCATCTCCCCAGGCGACAGTCACACACACACACACACTTCATGACTCGCTCACATACAAACCTCTCAGTTTTACCTACATGCACACACACACACACATGAATACAACAATGTGGCATAATAAAAATGATCAAGTGAATTTCAAAGAACATCTCAAGCATATGCTGATCACTCACTGCCTCCGTGCAGAGTAACACATATTCATAACGCATAAGACATCATAACCCACTGATACAGAAAGAAACTAATGTATTTAGCTTCAAGAAGTTTTATAATACACTACAAATCACACCTGAAAACATTCTTTATATTACTATTTGCTATATTTTGGAATAATAATAAAGTCATTACAAAAAAGTAAGCATGTGACCAAAATAGTCAAACAAAAGTCAAATCACAAAAGCATGTATGTGTTTTTATGGGTATCAGCATTTAAAAAAAATTATAATAATTTCTTAAAAAAAAAAAAAAAAAAAACTACTTGCGGACACCATAAGTCAAGTATTGCATTTTATGTATTACAAAAACAATCATAGAAGTATTGCAAAAATTACCAAATACTTTGGGCGTTGTATATTCTTATTGTTTCCAGAGGACCACACTTCGTTATTGGTTATCATAAAAGCTTACTGGCAACGTCACTCCATAGTACAGATTAAACTCTGTTGGATTCAATATCTTAACCAGTCGTAGGAACCTCAGGAGGTTCTCTCTTCAAAGCAGAGGAAAGAGAGGAGAACAAGAAAAGAGGATTTAAACTCTAAACTCCTAGCTAATGAATCTATATGATTGAGGAGGAGACAGAAAAGAGGAACAGGCCTTGGGAAATCGCAGATGAAAATGGCTGACAAGGTTCTGCGTGTGCATTGTGCTTTAACAGAAAAAATGAAGACACCCAGTGCTGACAGGAAATTAAACATGTTCGTTCTGGGTGACACATGCCTGCTCGTCAGAGGATGAGCAAGGAGAAAGGGGTGCATTTTTCACGGAAAGCACAATTGGGCCTGTAAAGCACACACATACACGACCATCCCAGACCTGTCAATTATTCCTCTTGCTTCTATGAGTAAAGTAAATCATATTCATACAAACGCATGCACTATTGCATCTAAATGCATCTATTTACTTGGATATTTTTGACTGCAAGAACAATGAACCGCATGACTCAAATATGACAATGTGTGCACAAATTACTAGCAGAATCCACGTGGGTGTTTTTGTGTACTTTAAGGGTAGGATTTTTGAAGAAAACCTAAACAAACTATTATTCATCTTGTCCTACTGGTATATATGAGAACTTAGAGGAATAGTTCACTCACAACATTCCTTAACATCTGCACAGATCAAGAACCATTTACAAGTGAAAATAGTACATAACCATTCTAAACATGTATGTCAAGGATTTTGATGTTAGACGACAACATGGATGGAAGCAAGAGGAAATATTATTATGGACTTAGTTTTGCCACATTACTATTATTATTATTATTATTATTATTTTTACCAACAAGCAGCTTTTCACTTAATTATAGATTAACTGATGGACTGGAGTCTTGCGGATTACATGTGGACTTTTGCAATATTTTTATCAGTTTTTTGTGTATCTTGATGGCAGTGGATCCATCAGTGAGCGTAATGCAAAATTTCTCCAAATCTGTGCCAATGAAGAAACAAACTCATTTAAATCTTGGATGGCCCAAGGGTGAGTAAATTTCTGCAAATTTAAATTTTTAGATGAACTATTCCTTTAAGGTCACATCTAATTCAAACACTTCTAATACTGAGCTTATTTAAACAGAAATGAGAGTTAAACAGAAAATACTGTACCACTATAGTAAGGGACGACTGAAAGAAGCAATATGCAGTAGCCTGTGCTTTAGCAATACTTGAAGTGTGTGTGTTTCTTGTCCTCTCTTTCTTCTTCGTTCTCATGTCTCAGAGGATGTGGGCTGCAGCGAAAGCCAGCAGCATGTACAGTCAGACGCCTGTCTCTCCCTGGAATTCCCGTCCTGTAGGAATCTCATTATGAACAAATGCTGGCAGATCAGAGACAAAGAGAAAGTAAGCGAGACAGAAAGAGCTCAACGTGAAGAATCTTTCACTGTAAAATCCATAAGAACATGTAAGCTTCAGCCATCTCAGTCCTAAATGAACATTTACTGAACTACCCACAATCCCTTCAGGGAGGTGTCAGTGTTACACTTCCTGTGTGTGAGACAATCCAAGCCTTGGTTCTCAACCTCAGAACTCTCTAGTGTAGTGGAACCTGTGGAGCAAAATTACATCTGGAGGTGGTGCAGAGGTCAGAAGATGGGTGTGCTGGTTGTCCAGAGAAGGATCACAACAAACTTTAACAAAAATTTAACTTTTGGACACTAAATGTGCAAGCATCTACCGCATTAAGAAAAACAGTTTGCTAATGAGAGCAATTTTTAAATTCCAGGTTCCCTCAAATGCCTTAATTACGCAATTTATGATATTTGACTGGCTAATTTATAATTTCTATTGCCGAATTAGTTTTGTTGCAACACTATTTACATCTCTGCATTGTTCGAGCTATGGACACCTCCAATTGTGCCGATCAGGAGAAATGCTCAATTGGTTTTCAAAGAAACTAAAAAAAAATGTGATTGTTCAGATTGTTCAACACCACGAAGGTGCCCGGGACAGGCTTGAAAAAAAATCTGATTTTATTATTTTTCCCTGCTTGAATGAGGTTTCACAGGGAATATAAATGGCTACCACACAGGAGTATCCACACACAACACCACTGCAACCACCTTTAACACAGCTGCATAGCAACACCCTGGCAATCACTCCATCACCCAGGCAGTGACTTTTGCACGGCTAAGCATCACTCACATTTGCCTGAGGAAATGTAAAAAATCTAGTTAGCATTAGCAGGCATCCAATGCCCCATCTTTACCCGAGTCAGTGGCAGGAATCAAAGGGTTTTTAGCCAGTGAAGCGGCTCTGTGATCAACAGAGTGTTAGCTGTCATAACAGGATTATTGGGAATTCATCTGATGATAAGGAGATTATGCCGAGCTTTGTGTTGCCAGAGAAATCACCCGTAATCCCGCTAAACACACACCCAACTTGGCAACCTATTACACAAACAATGACCTGTTTTACACGATGGCCTCATACGAACATACAAACAGACAACACAGTTGAGAATAAAATAAAACTGTAACAATTCCATTAACCGACAGATTTCATTCCCAAACACTAATTGGCCTGTTTAGTCATGGGACCTCATTCAATCAAAATCAGTTCAATCAATTATGCTGACACAACAAAGAGGTAAAGGACTCTAAATTAGAAAAACGACTTCCAAATATTAACAAGACTAGCTTGTTTTTCTGAGAAAACACACCATGTCGGCTTATTTATGGAATTAAACTACAATGAAGCAGCTAAGAGTTCAGAAAGGGAATAATTTCAATACAATTCAATTCAATTCAGCATTTATTGACCAGGTTTACCTAATATGCAAGGAATTTACTGCTGGTATAAGGCGTCCCATACAAAAAAAACAACAACAGTACAACATTTTAAAATGACAATATCAAATTACATATTACCATGTAACATTTTTATGGCTACTGGAAAAAGCTAATCTGAAATTTAAAATATAAAAATTAAAATATAAAAGACCTCCATCTCAGCAAGTGCAATCTGTTTAATAACACTTTAATTTTATATATATATATATAATTTTATTATATATATATATATATATATATATATATATATATATATATATATATATATATATAAATAAATAAAATGTACAAATATTTTCTACAAATAAAATAATATGGTAGATCACTAAAAGTAACGAATATGGCATGATGAAATGTTGACAAAATGTAAAGAATATTTGTATTAAAATGAACTGCTTGAAATGAACACTGAGGTGAGAATGAAAAAGCGACGTTGCATCTCATGCTGCACAATCAGAAAGCTCAAGCGCATTGTGCGTTTGTGTCGCTGCGTTTAAAATTACACAGACTAGCTTACATTACAAGGCAGCACAGGTAATTTTTCTGCAAATTACCCTGCTGGCTTTTGCAAGCATGAAGAAAAAAAGGAGTAGCAACTGTAATGTTCTTGAAAATGCGGTTGTGCACTGCTGTGGCTCGCGGCTAGACTAAATTGAACTCTGTTGTAATTGATGAATTTATTAAAATGACCTGCACGCAAATGCCATTAAGCCCAGGAAACCTATCGCCACACTGCGGCTGAACATATCTTCACCCGCGTAGGAATGTGTTTTGGAAATATTAATTGGGAGGTGAGAATTAGTTAGGCGATTTAAAAAAATCTCTGTTAACTGCAAAGAGAGTCTGATAAGCCTGTGTTGAGATTAAACTGACCTTTTCTTTCACCAGATGAAAAAAAAGTGTTGGCGGATAACATGCAGACTTACAAGCCTCCTCCTCCTCTGTGTGTGTGTGTGTGTTGGGGTGCATGTACAGACATTAGGCTGAAATAGGTAAGACAGCGAGCATTTTCCCCTCCCTGTATCATAAAGCTATTAAGTTACTATCAGCTCACCAGCAGCCGTTGCTTTCTGTGATACATAGCCACATTTCCCTCGCAGCTATGGCTCTGAGCCTTCACTGCACACATCTTATCACACACAGCTTATCTCCAACAGACAGTTAGTAAAGAGCAGAGACTAGCCACAGGTGATCCGGCCTCTGAAATCCCGAGCTCGGGTCTGAATCGCGGCCCCCAAGGCCAGTCCTGTCACGAGTCACGACTTGAGGAGAAGAGATCTGGCCTGAACCGTCAGAGAAAGTCAACTGTCCTCTCTTTTAACTTTGAACCCAGACTCACACGAGGCCTCTGAGAAATTGCTAGTTTAGCTCCAGTCAAACTTTAATGAAATTTTCACATCAATGGGGATTTTTCAGAGACTAATGCAATGTAGACAGAAGATTACAAAGCATAAAGGAGGCAACGGAACAAAAGATTGCCAAAACAGCGCGTCACTGCCTGCCAAAACAAAAACGCTGCAAGAAAACATTAGGAACGAGAAGACAAATTTAATTAGATCTGCATGATACATTTCTTTGCAAAAGGAAATTCAGACGTCTAACTCGACTCTCCCGATTTAATGAATTACTAAATTGAAATGTAGTATTCGTTGGAGTTTTCCTAAGACATTAAATACAGATAAATAGACAATATCAAATAGACTGTTTGCATAAACAGTCTCAGTAGAGTTGCAGGTTTGCTTGACCTAATAACAAAGCATCCTTGCTGCTATACAACGACCAATATATTAATAAAAAAAATACAAATGGTACTTGTAGAAAACATACACTACCATTCGAAATTAATAAATCTGTCCATTTTTTATATGTGTTTTCAACAAGCATGAAAGAAAAAATGAAAGTAAGGTCTTTTAAGTATATACTTTGAAAATAAAAAAGGAATATTTCAAATAAATGCTGTTTTGAACCATTTATTGTTCAATGGAATGTATCATGGTTTCCTAAAAAAAACATAATACATTACAGCACAACTGTATTTTACATTGATAATAATAAGAAACATTACTTGAGCTAGAATGATTTCTGACGGATAATGTGATATTGAAGCCATCATAGGAATTCATTGTTCACTGTTCTTTTTATATGTACTTTAATATATTAATATAGCATTTTTAATATATATATATTTAAAAAATACAAACAGAGACTACGTTCAAAAACTTTAGAAACAAAAATACATTGTATGGGTCAAAATTTTATGGGTCCAAGAATAGATGTTTTTATGTCAAAAATCATTAGGATATTAATTAAAGATAAGAACATTTTAAGTAAGTTAAAGTTAATTTTAGGTTAGTAACATGCATTGCTAAAAAACTTCATTTGGACAGCTTTAAAGGTTATTTTTTGCAATTATTATTTTATTTTTTGCAACCATAGATTCCAGATTTTCAAATCGTTTATATCACAGCCAAATATTGTCCTATCCTAAAAAACCATACATTAATGGAAAGCTTATTTATTCAGATTCCAGATCATGTATGAATCATAATTAAACAAAAAAACAAAACCTTTATGACTGGTTTTGTGGTCCATGATTACATTAAAAATATATAAAACACTCAAAGATAAGAATCGAGCTGCCGTCGGTTGTAATATGTAATGGAGGTAAGAAATCACCCTGTACACGGTAAACCACATTCAAAAGTAATAGATTTTTATATTAATCAAACCAAATAACAGTTTTTTTGCCAAAGTTCAAAGTAATATGTGAGGTGCATATCCAAAAGTACCCAAATCTAAAACCCTATACCAGCAGTGCCATATGGTGGGTGCAACATCATGCTGATTGAAAAATCAACTAAATTAGGCATCCTATTATATTCAAGTTTAGAATGGCTCAGGAACTCTCAAGATGAAAACCGTACACTAGTCTAGTTAAATTTGGCAGGAAACACTATGAGATCCAAACACCTTCTTTATCTTTGGTATCATGTGTGAATGAATGTGAGCACAGCCTTGCATGCTGCTTTCTAATGCACTAATACTTGTTGCCTTTGGGGTTTAACATTGACTTCGTGGCAAACAAAGTTTAGAGGAAATTTTAAAAGAAAGCTGGTGGCAAAAGAAAATCACCAGAGTTAAAAAGAGTTAAGAGAGAGAGAGAGAGAGAGAGAGAGAGAGAGAGAGAGAGAGAGAGAGAGAAAATAACAGCTGTAACAAATGTACTGTATATGTGGAGACATAGATGTAAAAAGATAGAGGTTGGGTGTAAAGAAATAATAGGGAGAAAAAAAGACTGAATGACAGAGAAAGAGAATACCGTTGTTGAGGTGAAAGGAGGGCTGCAGCACAGGGCTGATTTATTTTGTGTGTATCTGTAAAGAAGCTTCCATCTGGCACGGCACAAAACCATCAACACTGTAATTAAAATGCAATTACCACCTCTCTGCTCCCCAGCCACACTGTAATCCCAGAGAAGTCATTCCATCTGTGTCACACATATACACACGCCATCATTTTCCCTGCATCGCTCTCCTCTGTGTGTCCGTCTCTTTTAACAAGCTTATGGACTCCAGAGCATCTAGAATGGGCTGTAGATGCCATAAAAGAACATAGACTTCACAATCGCTGCTTAACAAGAGCACATCCACAGGCAGAGCTCTGTCACTCAGCGAGGGGTGAGATGTTATTGCCGCTGTCTTCAACTTTCCAACTCAATGAAAAGCAGCTCATGCACTGGACAACATCTAGAGGATATGAGCTGCATTCACACTGTGTGAAACAGAGGGTCCATACAGATGTACCACTTAGTGCAAAACTCTACAATAAGAATGGGCCTCTTTCTGGCCAGGCTAAAGGGTCATTTCTGTTTTTTCACTACATCTTATGACCAATAATTATTTATACTGCATGCAGTTGTTGTCCAAGAAGCATGATATTAGAGATATTAAGTCAAATTTGTTTTTTTATACAAGTATGATAATGATGGATTATTATTATTTTTATTTTTTTTCAAATGAAAAAAAGGGTTTTAATTTAAAACTAAATAAAGTTCAGCTACATTTTCTCCTTTTTGCAATATGCAATAAATTCAAAATAAAATCTAAAATAAAGATGTTTTTTCCATTTACAATAGCTTATTTTATATAGATATTTTAGACATTTATGATGCAATCTCACCTATATATGTACACACACACACACACACACACACACATATATGTACATGCACAGTGAAGCTACAGATACAGTTAGTCAGTTGCTGTCAGTTGGCCTTAAGTACTATGTAATTAAAAAAAAAACTAGCACAATGCACTTATTGTGTTCATGTTGTATTGTAAAACTTTTTACAATAAGAATATCAGATACTAAAAAGTGGGATACGGGTAAGGTTAGGGACAGGTTTTGTGGTATGAGTGGATTACGGTGTAAGGGATGGGTCAGCAGTGTGAATATATATGTAATTACAGAAATTAATTACTGTTTTTTTTTTTTTAAATGCTTTTAATTATAAGTACAAAAACTTTATTCACTTAATAAGTGCATTGTATCAAATTAATAAATATAAGTACACAGTAGTAAAGGCCACCTAATATAAATCGGCATTTTGACTCTATATATTTTGTCAACATATAAACAAAAGACAAAGACTTGGCACATATACGTTACATGTATGTTCCAGATGTTAAGTATTGGTGTGTTTTGTATAGAAGATATATAGATTCAAATCAGTATCAGTGATTTCATCCCCAAACTCTTTCCACAAATAATGTCCTCTCTTTGAAAGCGTCTTCTCTACTAACCACAACTGGCAAAAATAAAAATAGCATTTAAAAAAATAATCTGTTTAAAAGTGTTGATGCATAAAATCCATCTGTTTTCAGTAGAATCAAATATCACCTGTCCCTATTATTAAGTCTCTGTCCTTGAAAAAGTAAAGTTCACAGGAATCAAGAAAAGCATTTTGTTCCAGAGAGCTGCAGAAACTAAATGAGGTGAAACATTTGCCAGACTTGAGATAAATGTCCAAAGAAAGCAAAACAGCCTTGCAGGTTTGTGTCTGAACTGTATCTGTAGCCTTCAGTGTGCCTGTGCATATGTGTGTGTGTGTGTGTGTGTGTGTGTGTGTGTGTGTGTGTGTGTGTGTGTGTGTGTGTGTGTGTGTACAGATCTATTGTTGTATAGAATAGAGGGAGTATTGAGCTGTCCTTCTGATATAAAAGCTTAATTACTTCTGACTAAATCTGTAATTAAAAATATATCCCAGCAGCAGCCCTACCTGTCGGGGGAGAGAGAGAGAGAGAGCGAGAGAGAGAGAGAGAGAGAGAGAGAGAGAGAGAGAGAGAGAGAGAGAAATCACTGATAAATCACACGCACACACAGTCTCTGAGCGCAGGACGGGGGAATGGGAGAGAGATTAGAGAAGAGGAGAAAGAGAACATGAGGGAGAGGAAGAGACAAAGAGAAGATAAAGATAGAAAGAACTAGTTTCTGTGGGATGAGGAGTTAGAAGGTCAGCTGAGAGAAGAGAGACTTATGAAGTATGGCAGCAGACAGACAGGGGGAGTTTTACCATACAGATGTTTGCAAAATACTTATTTCATGTGAATTATATAAAATGCAAATTTATGTGTTTCTAGATCACACTTCTAAATCTGTATACTTCATTTATGCATGTAAATGAATGCATAATCATTTTACTTAAAAAATTAGAATGTGTAAAATAAAGTCATAATTAATACAGAAATAATACAACAATATTATATCACATTTAAAATGTGAAGAGCAGTTTGATGAAAAGTTTGAGAGCACTAGTGAAAATATTTTTTTGCTAATTTAGTAAAACTTTTTTCATTTTTAAATTATATTATAATATAAATCTATCTAAATACTGATTTTGGCTAATTTTATAAAATCTTACACATTTGATTCAAGATCCACCTAAAAACAAATCCCACCTTTTGGGAAAAAAGATCATATTAATACAAATATCTCAAATTCTGACTAGTGACTTGAGGTTATTATCAAATTTTTTATATACACTTTTAAAAAAAAAATCTTTTCTTTCTATTCCGGCTAACTCTACTTTTTTGTGTTTGTAATTGTAATGTGGTTCCAGACTTTGAAAGTATCAAATTACACACAAGAAGAAGAAAAGTTTCGAAAGGAAAGATGCAATGTGGCTCCAATACAACAGACTTGGCTGTGGAGAGCAGAGAGGAGAATTCTCCAGCAGCCCCTGTGCGGAGGAATGGATGAGGAAATGAGTAAATGGCAGCACACATGGAGCCACTGGGTTTAAGTACACCCGTTGCTGCCAAAAACAGGAAGAAACAACATTATGGAAATGGCCTTTGCTACCGTAAGCGCCAGGAGGATAAGCTTCACTGGTACCTTTGGACACCCAATGAATTTCACCAACTTCCTTCCAGCCATTTCATCCAGGGCTAAGGCGATATTCTGGCCCTAAATCTGGCTCTCCTCCCTATGCACATATGATTAGGGGGTCTAAAAATTGATGCTGCAAATCTTCTTTTGCCAGATCTCGTACGCGTACTATACTTGAGAAATTTAAATTTAAAAGAGAGAATCCTGTTGAGTGGAAAGTACGGTGAGCATAGAAGAACTGACAGCGTGTTGATCTCACATTAATTTGTAGAGAGCAAAGAGTAAATGCTGCAGCTGTCTGGCATGGCGAGGCAGAACCACACCACAACACTGTTAATTATGAGTGGGGAAACTATCAGGTTACCAGCTCAGTATGCTGCTAG